>NC_029789.2:104721893-104722675 GCF_000816755.2 Arachis ipaensis | reverse complement strand
CAGAAAAAGCCAATAGCCCTTAAAACCAAAAGGCAAGGGTAATAAAAAGGATCCCAAGGCTTTGAGCATCAGTGGATAGGAAGGCCTAAGGGAATAAAATCCTGGCCTAAGCGGCTAAACCAAGCTGTCCCTAACCATGTGCTTGTGGCGTGAAGGTGTCAAGTGAAAACTTGAGACTGAGCGGTTAAAGTCAAGGTCCAAAGCAGAAAGAAGAGTGTGCTTAAGAACTCTAGACACCTCTAATTGGGGACTATAGCAAAGCTGAGTCACAATCAAAAGGGTTCACCCAATTATGTGTCTGTGGCATTTATGTATCCAGTGGTAATACTGGAAAACAAAGTGCTTAGGGCCACGGCCAAGACTCATGAAATAGCTGTGTTCAAGAATCATCATACTGAAATAGGAGAATCAATAACACTATCTAAATTCTAAGTTCTTATAGATGCCAATCACTATGAGCTTCAATGGATAAAGTGAGATGCCAAAACTGTTCGGAAGCAAAAAGCTGCTAGTCCCGCTCATCTAATTGGAATCTGAGCTTCACTCAAAAACTCTGAGATATTATTGCTTCTCAACCTATTAGTCTTCTATTTTATTTGTCTAGTTGCTTGAGGACAAGTAACAGTTTAAGTTTGGTGTTGTGATGAGCGGATATTTTATACGCTTTTTGGAGTTAATTTCATATAGTTTTTAGTATGTTTTAGCTAGTTTTTAGTTTATTTTCATCAGTTTTTAGGAAAAATTAATATTTCTGGACTTTACTATGAGTTGTGTGTTTTTCT
>NC_029789.2:104696812-104721832 GCF_000816755.2 Arachis ipaensis | reverse complement strand
ACCTGGCGTTGAACGCCCAAAATGGCCTTATGCACGTGAATTGCTTAAGTCTCAGCCTCAGCACACACCAAGTGGGCCCCAGAAGTGGATCTCTGCACCATCTGTCATAGTCTACTCATTTTCTGTAAACCTAGGCTACTAGTTTAGTATTTAAACAACTTTTAGAGACTTATTTTGTATCTCATGACATTTTAGATCTAAACTTTGTACTCTTTGACGGCATGAGTCTCTAAACTCCATTGTTGGGGGTGAGGAGCTCTGCTATGTCTCGATGAATTAATGCAAGTATTTCTGTTTTCCATTCAAACACGCTTGTTCCTATCTAAGATGTTCATTCGCGCTTAACTGTGATGGAGGTGATGATCTGTGACACTCATCACCTTCCTCAAACCATGAACTTGTGCCTGACAACCACCTCCGTTCTATATACGATTGAATGAGTATCTCTTAGATTCCTTAATCAGAATCTCCGTGGTATAAGCTAGAACTGATGGCGGCATTTATGAGAATCCGGAAAGTCTAAACCTTGTCTGTGGTATTCCGAGTAGGATTCAATGATCGAATGACTGTGACGAGCTTCAAACTCGCAAGTGCTGGGCGTTAGTGATAGACGCAAAAGGACGAAGAATCCTATTCCAGTATGATCGAGAACCAACAGATGATTAGCCGTGCTGTGATAGAGCATGTGAGCATATTCTTCACTGAGAGGATGGGATGTAGCCATTGACGACGGTGAACCCCTACATACAGCTTGCCATAGGAGGACGTGCGTGCGTGAACAAGAAGACAGAGGAAAGCAGAGATTCAGAAGACAAAGCATCTCCAAAACTCCAACATATTTTCCATTACTGCATAACAAGTAACCTTTAATCCATGCTCTCTTGTTTATTCGCAACTCAACTGATAAACATAATTGACTTCCTGACTGAGATTTACAAGATAACCATAGATTGCTTCAAACCAACAATCTCCATGGGATTCGACCCTTACTCACGTGAGGTATTACTTGGACGACCCAGTGCACTTGCTGGTCAGTGGTACGAGTTGTGAAAAGTGTGATTCACAATTTGTGCACCACACAGACAGAGGCGCAATCCCAAAGCTGTTGTAGAGATTTCCACTAGCAAAGAGACTACTACTCTCACCCAGAGTATATGTGAAATGACCGACCTACTGAAGCAGATGCAGTTGAATCAACAACAAGCACAACAAGCTCAGCCCTCACCACAACAAAGCCAACAGTTAGTTCCACAAAGAGTATACGGGATCTGTGCTGATTACAGTCATTACACTGATGAATGTCTGCAGCTCCAGGAAGACAATACTGTGGCAGCCACTCACAACTTCTATGACCACCCGAATCAAGGATACAATCAACAAGGTGGTAACTACAACCAAAGTGGCAACAATAACCATGGATGGCAAGACAACTCCAACCAAGGCTGGAGAGATAATTCTAACCATGGCTGGAGGGATAACTTTAACAGAGAAGGCAGAGACAATAATGGAAACCAGAGGTGGAATAACAATAATAACAACAGACAGCAGAATCAGAACCAATCTTACAGAGCACCTCACCTAAGACAATCACAAGGACCCCAGCAAACCCAATAACAAGTTTCTCAGACTGCTTATTCTAATTCCTCATCAAATGACGAGATGCTCCGTTCTCTTGCACAAGGACAACAAGACATGCAGGCTCAGCTGAACTCTAGTCTGAATGGCTTAACTGCCACTTTACAAGCTCTCGTCTCCCGGATGGATTCCTCACTTAATTCCACACATCAACCTTCAAGCTCTAATGGGATTCCTTCTCAACCACTGCCTAATCCCAAAGGTGCCATCAATGCCATCACTCTGAGATCCGAAACCATACTGCAGGAGAGGAACCATGAGGAGCCAAACCCATCAGAACATGTGCCAGCAGAGGATGTGGTGGAATTGGAAGATGATGAAGAGGAAGAGGACGTACAAGACATAGTTGAAGAAGAAGAAGCTCAACCACAGAATGAAGCCCCAAGGGATGATGAAGCTACACATCGCGCCCCTCCTATTCCATTTCCACAACTTGCAAGGAAACCCAGAAAACAGATGGAACTTAACCCCAAAATGGTAGAAATATTCAAAAAGGTCGAGGTAACTGTTCCCCTTTTTTTATGTTATTCAACAGGTACCTAAATACACAAAGTTTCTAAAGGATTTGTGCATACATAAAGATAAAATTAATGAATTAGAAACTATTCCTTTAGGTAGTTCTATATCTACTTTAATGGGAAATATACCTGAAAAATGTAGTGATCCAGGTCCATGTATGGTTCACTGTACCATTGGAGGTGTGATATTTTCTAACTGTATATGTGATTTAGGAGCATGTGTTAGTATAGTGCCTTTATCCATATATGATACTTTGAGTCTTCCCCCCTTAAAAAGGTCGGCAGCTCGTTTTGTGTTAGCAGATAAAAGTATTATAACAGTAGTTGGAATTGCTGAAGATGTACTAGTGAGCATTAAGGGGCTGAAATTTCCCATTGATTTCTACATCCTGGAAATGCCCCCTAATGACTCAGGCAGACCATCATCAATCCTGCTTGGAAGACCATTCCTGAAGACTTCAAAGTTCAAGCTGGATGCATTCTCAGGAACTTACTCCTTTGAGATAGATGGCAGAACAGTGAGTTTTAGTTTAAACGAAGCTATGAAGCATCCTCCAGAAGATCATTTTATCTTTCAATGTGACATTATTGACGAAACTGTAGCTGAAGTTCACCAGAAAGAATTAGAAGGGAAGTACATGGAGCAAGGTCCAAGTGTGGGGACCTTTCTGAAAACAATGAACAGACTTTACCATTATCACCAGTCCCAGATGATCCAGAGCCTAGCTATGAGCAGAAACTAGAATTAAAGACCCTCCCTCCACACCTCAAGTATGCTTACCTTGAGGACAAGCAGAAGTTCACAGTCATCATTGCAAAGGAACTCACTTCTCAACAGGAAGAACAGCTACACAGTGTGCTGAGAAAACATAAGAAAGCAATTGGATGGAGCTTGACGGATATAGTAGGCATTAGTCCTCAAGTTTGTGAACACAGAATATTCCTAGAAGAGGGAGCAAAGCCTGTCTGTCAACCTCAAAGAAGATTGAATCCCACCATCTTAGAAGTTGTCAAGAAAGAAGTAACCAGACTACTTGAAGTAGATATCATTTACCCCATCTCAGACAGTGAATGGGTCAGTCTAGTACAAGTGGTGCCCAAGAAGTCTGGAGTCACAATAATAAGAAATGAGTACGGAGAGCTCTTGACAAATAGAGTGCAGAATTCAAGGAGAGTTTGCATTGACTATAGGCATCTCAACCAAGCCACTCGCAAGGATCATTACCCCTTGCCATTCATTGATCAGATGCTTGATCGCCTGTCAGGTAAATCTCATTACTGCTTCTTATATGGTTATACAGGTTATTTTCAAATTCATATAGCTCCTCAAGATTAGGAAAAGACTACTTTTACATGTCCTTTTGGGACTTATGCTTATAAGAGAATGCCCGTTGACTTATGCAATGCACCTGCTACTTTCCAAAGATGCATGATGAGCTTTTTCTCTGATCTGATTGAGAACTGTATGGAAGTTTTATGGATGATTTTTAGCATATATGGTGATTCATTTAGCCTTTGCTTGGATAGTTTATCTATAGTGTTAGACAGATGTGTTAATACAAACCTTGTATTAAATTTTGAAAAATGTCACTTTATAGTCAAACAAGGAATTGTACTAGGACATGTTGTGTCTAACACTGGCATTTTTGTAGATCCAGTAAAGGTGGATATTATTTCTAGTTTACCTTACCCCTCCTCCGTGAGGGAAGTCCGTTCGTTCCTTGGCCACGCAGGTTTTTACAGGAGATTTATTAAGGACTTCAGCAAGATAGCATTACCTTTATCCAGATTGCTGCAGAAGAAAATTGAGTTCGAGTTCAGTGAAAGCTGTATGCAAGCATTGGATAAGCTGAAGACCGCCCTGACTCAAGCTCCAATTGTGAGAGGACCAGCTGGAGCCAGCCATTTGAAACTATGTGTGATGCTTCCAACCATGCAGTAGGAGTGGCACTGGCTCAGCGCGAAGGTAAGGACCCTTTTGTAATTGCTTATGCATCTAAGACTTTAGATGCTGCTCAGTCTAATTATACTACTACTGAAAAAGAGCTTCTTGCTATTGTTTTTGCTCTGGATAAATTTCGAGCCTATTTACTTGGTACTAAGGTAGTAGTGTACTCAAACCATGCAGCTCTAAAATATTTATTAGCTAAAAAGGAGTCCAAACCAAGGCTAATACGTTAGATACTGCTGTTACAAGAATTTGATTTAGAAATTAAGGACAGGAGTGGTAACCAGAATTTAGTAGCAGACCACTTGAGTCGCCTTGAGCACATTAAGGGTGACTCCACTCCTATAAATAATAATTTCCCATTTGATAGCTTACAAGCAGTATCCGAAGTAGTTCCTTGGTATGCACCTGTAGCTAATTATCTAGTTAGCCACACTTTTCCTCTAAATTTTACTAAGCACCAGAGAGACAAGCTGAAAAGCGAGTCCAAATATTATATATGGGACGATCCATATTTATGGAGGTGTGGTGCTGACCAAGTAATTAGACGATGTGTGCCTCAATCAGAATTCCAGTCCATTTTAGAGGCCTGCCATTCATCTGAGAGTGGAGGACATTTTGGCCCTCAAAGAACAGCTAGAAAAATTCTAGACTGTGGATTCTGGTGGCCTACTCTTTTTAAAGATGTTGCTGAATTTTGTAAATCTTGTTCCCCATGCCAAAGGTTTGGTAATATATCCAAGAGGGATGAGATGCCTCAATAGCTTATGTTTTTCTACGAAATTTTTGATGTGTGGGGCATTGACTTCATGGGTCCGTTTCAAAATTCTAATGGTTACTTTTATATACTGTTAGTCGTAGATTATGTTTTAAAGTGGGTGGAAGCAATTCCTACCCACACTGATGATGCTAACATTGTTTTTTCCTTTGTTAGAAATCATATTATCTGTCGCTTTGGATCGCCACGAGCAATCGTGAGCGATCAAGGCACCCATTTTTGTAACAGGAGACTAACAGGATTACTGAAAAAGCATGGGATAATTCACAAAGTAGCAACATCTTATCATCCCCAGACCAATGGGCAAGCTGAAGTCTCTAACAAAGAGATTAAACGTATTTTGGAGAAGATAGTAAAACCTCATAGGAAGGACTAGAGTGCCAGGCTACAAGATGCACTCTGGGCATATAAAACATCGTACAAGACACCCATTGGGATGAGCCCCTTTCGCTTGGTATACAGAAAGGCTTGTCACCTCCCCGTAGAGGTGGAACACAAGGCTTTCTGGGCTGTAAGAGAGTACAACATGAATCTTAGGAAAGCTGGTGCTGAAAGAAAGCTGCAACTAGCAGAACTAGAGAACCTGCGCCTAGAAGCATATGACAACTCCAGGCGTTACAAGGAGAAAATGAAGGCTGTCCATGACAAGCACATTAAAAGGAAAGAATTCAGACCAGGGGAGTTAGTTCTACTATATAACTCCAGACTGAGGCTCATGCCAGGTAAACTGAGATCCAGATGGGAAGGTCCATACAGAGTAGAGAAGGTAGAGCCATACGGAGTTTTCCACCTGCGTCATCTTACTAGCTCCAAATTTCTAAATGTCAATGGACATCGCCTAAAGCTTTATCATGGTGAGAAGATGAAGAATCAAAAGGAACTAGAGATATTCCTCTTGGAAGACCCACCAAGAGAAGCAGAATGAGCCTAAAGAGCGTCCAACTTAAGGACGTAAAAGCAAAGTGCAAGGTGGGAGACAACCCACCATGATATGATCGTTCCGTTTCAGCCTTAGTTTTGTTTTTACTTTATTTTTATGATGTTAATGACTCTTCTCATCATCCCTGCATATAGCTGCATATAGTTTACATGAGCATTCTGCATATTATTTTAAGAAAAAAAACACACGCACGCGACGCGGCAGCGTCGCTGACGCGTCCGCGTCACCAAGGCGTATTGAAGAAAAGAGAATTGGACAGAGAGTCATGCGAAAGCATGGCTGGAGGCGTGCCTTAGGCACAAACATGTCTACGCGTCCGCATCACCCAAGCGGCCGCGTCATTTGGAAAATAAGCCTCCCACGCGTCTGCGTCATCCACGCGAACGCGTGCCCTTCAAAATCGACGTAAAAGAGGTATATGTCAGAAAGTTGCGATGGAGTGGGGCTGGAGTGATGCTAGAAGCACCAGCCCTGTCACGCGACCGCGTGCCCCACGCGGCCGCGTCGTCCTCCAAACATGGCTATTCACGCGACCGCGTCAACCACGCGATCGCGTCACCCTAAGTTTTGGCAAATTAAGTTTAAGACAGAGAGTTGCGCGAACGCGTCACTGCCCTCGCGCCACTCGCACAAATCAGGTCACGCGATTGCGTGACCCACGCGTCCGCGTCACCTGTATTTATCGCACATCACGCGACCGCGTGACCCACGCGTCCGCGTCACGTACGGCGCACAGAATTTCCAGATCAACCAAAATATCTTATCTTTTCTTCCCCAAATCCTAATTTTTCTTATCCCTTCTTACTTCCTTCTTCTCCCTTCTTCCTTCTTACTCTTTCTCACTTTTTACTCTCCCCATTTTTCTTTCTTTTTCCCCACCATTATCAAGGTTTTTATTTTCTTCTTCCTTATTTACTTTTCCATTATTATTCTTACTTTTTATTATGTTTTATTCTTCTTTTTCTTTTTACTTTCTTTATCTATATTTTCTTTTTCTTTTTCTTCTTCTTTCTCTTTATTCCTTTTAATTGGTGTTGGAAATTTATTTCGGTCTTTATTTTCTATATTTTGCTTGTGGATTATCATGGATTTGTTTGATAATTAATATTACCTTTTAAAGGGTTACTTGCATGTTCTATTTGATACTTTCAAAAACATATTTACCATGCATGCTATGTGTTTGTGAAAAAGCCCGTATGGCATCATGCACTACTTTTATGTTATCCTACTACCTTAATGCCTGCTTTTCACAAAACCCCTTTTATATTTTATTAATTTAATTTAATTGTCAATACAAACAGGTTATTAGTTTGAAAGACTTGGTAATCTAACTTGGACATTGAATGCTTGATCTATGCTACTTATACCTTTGCCGGCATGCCAATAAACATCTCGCATTCAATTGCCATAACATGCATTTGTTATATTTACCTTTGATGAACTTTTCACATGTAGTCTAGACCATGTGTTAACGACATCCTTCCTTACCGTGCATTGATTACCACTCATAATATTCGCTCCCTTTCTCGAACCCTTCGCTTTACATAGTACTTACCTCTTTCCTTTTTTAGGATGGCCACCAAGAAAGGTAAAGAGAAAGCTACTCCTAAACCACCAGAAAGGAGAGGTACAAAAAGAGCATTAGTGGCAGAGCCGTCTTCAACAACAGTAAAGCCCTCAACAAAAAGAATCAAGAGGATCATCAAGGTCGATGAAAAAGAAAAAGCCTTCCCAACAAAGGACACTGCGCAGTTTCCTAACCGCTACTGTGAGCAGATGTTCCCCATCCTGGCAGAGAGGAATTACAACAATGAATACCTTCTCATCCTCCCGACCCGGATTACTGAATTTGTTGAGCCATAAATTGAATGAAGAAAATGGGGATTCCTACGGAGACAGCCATGGCAGGTTAATCTCTCATGGGTAGTAGAATTCTACTCCAACTTTCACATGCCAACTATGCAGTCTGTCTATGTCCGTCAGAAGCAAATCCCCAAACTGAAGAGGCCATTCAACAAGATTTAAATCTTCCCCCTGCTCCAGAAGGATTGGACGCATTCCAAGAAGTCTCACTCAAGCGCCAGACATACCAATTTGACTAGGACGCCGTTCTCAGAGTTATCGCACAACCTGGCAGCAGATGGATCTACGGATACCATCGATCCCGACCAAAAGGGATATCGGCTTCAGCACTTACCTTGGAAGCTCGAATATGGGCACAGATTATATCTCATTATGTCTTTCTGAGAACTCACGAGTCCTCCTTCATTGCAGACATGGCTGTTTTACTCTGGTGTATCCTTACAGACCAGCACCTAAACTTACCAAGACACATCCGGAATGCAATGGGACACATACAAATTGCGGGCAACCTACCTTTTTCCGCCTTGGTTTCAGATCTCATCTCAGCAGCCGGAGTCTCCTACAGAGCTGGGGACACCAAAGCCTTACTTCCACGGGATGATTAGTATGTCCCAAACGGGAAACATATCAGACCACCAGCAACCACTACAAGCCAACCTACAGAACCGGCTGAAGACATTCCTCCTTCAACACCACAAGTACTTACAACAAACCAACTGCTCCGTCAGATACTTGAAAGGGTGGATCGCCAGGAACACAAAGCAAAGCTAAGAGAGCGCCGTAACAAGCGCCGATTCACATACCTCAAGGAGCTACTTTTGGGAAACTACAAAGACCCAGACACCTCGGAGTCCACTTCATTTACTAGCACAGGGAGCCATGACGATCCCGATGGTGGAGATGCTGCTACCAGCCCTCCTTTGTTCCTGACAGATGGCATCGAGGACGGTGCAAAGCCTTAAGTGTGGGAGGTCGGTCAGTACCTGACTTCCGGAGGTAACTTCTTTTCCTTACACACCAGTAAAATAGGATATTTAGTTAATTTTTCTTTTGTAGAATAGGATAGATTGCATAGAAATAGGTTATTCACATGCATGTTCTACTTGATTGAAAATAATAAGTTTCTTCTAAGACCCTATTTTTTTTTTGAAAAAATTCACTAATTTAAATCAAAATTTTTGTGTTAAAATTGTTTGAAGTTGTATTTGGAACATAGTTTAAAAAGCGAAGAACACAGAACCTGTGAGATTTGAGCTTAATTACATGGTTACATTATTTAACCATAAATATTAATCTATGTGTATTGATAAGCTATATTTATTTTCATGTTCAAAAAAATTAAAATAAAATAAAATAAAATAAAATAAATATTTAAATAAATATAAGGGGACAAAATTACCCCAATTCTAAGTTAAGTTAAGTCCAAAGATCAATGCATGTGTGATAAAAATTAAAAGAAACTTAATGCATGAGTATGTAATGCAAAAGTGAAGACTATGGGTAGCTAGGTATGATTCTAAAGTTATATAGAGTATATGTATGTTATGTGAGAGCTTAGGATAATTAAAGATTCAATTTATAAAGCTCACTTAGCCATATATATATATATATAACCCTTACCCTTACCTTAGCCCCATTACAACCTTGAAAAGACCTCATGATGTTTGCATTGGTATGTTAAATATTGTTGACTGGTTAGGTGAAGAACAAATTTTAGAAAGCATGACTGGAGAAGAGTAGAGTGATTACCCTATACACTTGAGTGATTAGAGTGCACATACACTACCAGTAAGGGTTCAGTACTTAATTCTATGTTCTCTGCTTTCATGAGCTGTCTTCTTAAAATGTTACCTGTATTTACTATATGAATTGAGTTAGTGAAATCTAATTTATAATTGTCTTGAAGAGCTTATTTACTTTTAACCAAGTAGACAAGAAGCATATAGTTTCATTTACATATATATATAGGTTGCATTGCATTTCATGAGTTTTACATTTCCCTACTCATTTACATTATCTCCTTCAACTAAGCATGAGGACATGCTAATGTTTAAGTGTAGGGAGGTTGATAAACTATTATTTTATGATTTATATTGTGTTTAATTGTGTGGTTTTATCAAATCTTTACCCACTTATTCATATGATTAGCATGTATTTACAATTCCTTTCCAAAATCACTCCATGGTTGAAAACTTGCTTCCTAGAGACCTTTAATTATGTATTTTAATTCTCTTTTATCCCATTCGATGCCGTGATCCGTGTGTTAAGTGTTTCAGGCTTCATAGGGCATGAATGACTTGGAAATTGGAGAGGAGGCTTGGAAAAATGGAAGGAACACAAGAAACTAAAGAGATGACCAGCGAGCAATGACGCGAGCACATGGCCCACGCGAATGCGCAAAATGGAGAATTCGCAACGACGCGGACGCGTGCCTGATGCAAATGCGTGGATTGGAGTCTGCACGAATGACGCGAACGCGTGGATGACGTGAACGCGTGACAAGGAAAATCGCTGACTGACGTGAACGCGTAGACGACGCGTACGCGTGACCTGCGCGATCTGCAAAAATAACAGAATACGCTGGGGGCGATTTTAGGCCCTTTTTGACCCAGTTTTTGGCCCAAAAACACAAACTAAACCTAGAGAACATGCAGAAACTCAACACGCATCCACAGACATTGAGATTCATCACATTAGGATTACTTCAGTTTTAGATTTGAATCTAGATTAGTGTTACATTGATAGTTTATGCTTTTGCTTGGATTTTTGGATGCTGAGAGTCATTACCTCCGTTGAAGATATTACTTTAGTTTGTTTCCTTATTCCCTTATTTTTAATTAGTTACTCATTGATTCTGTTCAGATAATTATGTTGCGTTTTGAATTTATTAATATATAGAGTTATCTTTATTTTAATTAATTTTAATTCTCTATTTTATTTTAATTAATTATATCTTCTCATATTTTTATGATTATTAATTTCATGTCAATAGAGCAGAATTTCTACTTGACATGGGGGTTGATTAAGAGGTGATACTTGAGTTGGAATGCTCAAGTGCCTGGTTAAACTGGACGTTGCTAGCTAATTCCATACCTACTAACACTAGACCTCCCCAAGGGAGAGGACTAGGATCTGAGGGTAAGAGTTAGTTTAATCACCATACTTTCCCTTATTTAGTAAGGGGTAATCGAGTGAGAACAATAACCTTTTTACACCACACTTGAGAAGATCCCAACAAGGATAGAAGTTTCACTTAATTATTCCCCCAGTCAAGGCCTTTTATTTAGAGTACTAATAATCATTCTCAAGTTTATTCTTATTGTTTTAATTTTTAAACATTTTAATTACTCATTATCAAAACTCAATTTTTCTGAAGACCCCTAGTTAATAAAATAGCATTCTTTCCTGCAACTCGTTGGGAGACGACCTGGGACTCATACTCCCAGTATTTTATTTCTAAAATTTGTGACAACCCTTTTTAAATTGGTGAGGCAGATCTTAGCCGGTTAAGAGCTATAAGTGCAACGCTGTCTCTTAATTGAAATCTCTAAATTGGTTAACTTCTACCACGCATTAGTATGGCTCTTGATCATAGTACATTGGTGGAGGTTGTTGCCATGAAGGTTGATCAAATGCTTGAGGCTCCTCCCACCTTTGATTGTCCCATCCTTGATGCATATCCTCATTGTAGCTTTCATTCCCTACAACATAGTTAGAACCAAACTCATAGCCAAAGTGGTGAGAATTCATAGTAGCAAGAGCAAATGAAAATAAAATCTAATAAAAAACAAAGAAAACTAAATCCTAAAACTAGCAATAACTAGCAAACAAACCAAAAATCAAGCTATCTACAATATTAACATATATACAATAACCAATAACGAGCATACGTTACAATTCTCCGGCAACAGCACCAAAAACTTGAAAGAGTAGAACCCGTCGGTTAAGAATTTCTTCTCGGTTAGAGGAAATAATTCCGTTGCTAGTATAGTTCCCAACCAACAAACAATCCTCCATCAAAGTTTAATTTTGGTTGTCATAAGTCTGACCCAATAAAAGTAACTGAGAGTATTAGTCCCGGATCGTTCTCCCTAGGAATCACAATCGGGTGCTCAATTATTGGTTATGAGATTAAAGGGGGTTGGGTTGATAAAACAAGAAATTAAAAAGGCAAGAAATGTAAATCAAACAACTAAAGAAAGTAATTACTAAAGAGAGACATTCAAGGCAAGGATTGAGAACCTAGGCTTTCTATCCTAGTCATTAATTATCATACAATGATTAACAAGAGCTAATCCTATTTAGTCATCTTCAACATCGGGAGAAGGTACAATGTTATCTTCATCATAGGAAGAAAGTCAAATAGGACTAGTTAATCTTAATCCAAAAGTCCTAATCAACTCACGAATTGAATTAGCAAGAGATTAGAGTTAATGGAAGCAATATTAACTAACAACCCTAGATCACCAACATAAGTTGGATATTAATGACTCAAGAGTACCTAATTTCTCTTTCCAAGCCAAGAATGCTCAAAAAGCTAATCTAACATCCAACCAAGCATTTTGTCAAACACTTGGAAGGCATAAAAGGAAAGCATCATAAAAGTGCAAGAATAATAAATCTACAACTATCCAATGCAAGAAATTAACAATAACAACTAAAGAAAATAACACCAAACATGAAATACCTCAAAATTGCATTAAAGGAAATTAAATCCAACAATAGTGCATGAAAATAAAATGACATAAAACGAAATTAACAAGAGAAACTAAGAGAACAAGGATGTAGGAACAAGAAATTGTAAAGAAAACAAGATGAAAACAAGAACTAGACCCTAGATCTAAGATGAAATTAACCTAATTCTACCCTAATTCTAGAGAGAAGAGGGAGCTTCTCTCTCTAGAAAACTACCTAAAGCATGTTCCTAAACTAATATAATTGCTCCCCCTTTATCCAATCTTGAATTCTGTATCAAATAGCCTCAGAAATAAGTTGGATTTGGGCCAGGTTGGCTCAGAAATTGCCCCAAGCGTATTCACTTTAATGAGGTCACGTGATCAGCGTCACGCGTACACGTGGTCGACGCGTGTGCATTGCCTTGCAAATTTCCTTTTCACGCGTGCGCTTGGGTGATGCATGCACGTCACTGACAGATCTCCTCTGATGCGTACGCGTGGATGACACGTGCACGTGGCCTTGAATCCTCCAAATACTCATTTCCTCAGGAATTCTCCACTTTGCATGCTTTTCTCTTCACTTCTTTCATCCAATCCTTGCCTTATAGACCTGAAATCACTTAACAAACATATCAAGGCATCGAATGGGATTAAAGTGAATTAGATTTAGTTATTTTAAGGCCTAAAAAGCATGTTTTCACTCTTAAGAACAAAATTAGGGAGAATTACAAAAGCATGCTATTTCATTGAATAAATGTGAGATAAGTTGATAAAATCCCTTAAATTAAGCACAAGATAAACCATAAAATTGGGGTTTATTACAAATCAATTATCCGTAGAACTACCGGCAAGTGCACCGGGTCGTATCAAGTAATCAAACTCACGGTGAGTGAGGTCGATCCCACGAGGATTAACGGATTAAGCAAGTAATAGCTAATTGATTATTCTAGTTAGACAGTTCATAATTGAGTGATGAGCGAACAAGAAATGTAAATGACTTTCAGAAAAAGTAAATAGAAGTATAAAATGACAAGAAAGTAAATGTCATGATTGTAAAGTGCTGGAAAGTTAAATTGCAAGAAAAGCAAAGTACGAAAAAGTAAAGTGCAAGAAAGTAAATAACTAGAATTAAAAAATGAAAAGAACATTGGGATCAAGAGATGTTGCATTCTCAGGACCAATAATGTTCATCTCCTCTTCAATCATGCAATCATTGATCTCTTGGCAAAACATAAGTGATTGAATTCCAATCTCTTGGTAATTCAATCTCTCTTAACTTGATCAATTGCCAATATGTTGATCTAATTGCTCATAATAAGAAATGAAGATTGGTTTCTGATTTAAAGTCACACAATTTCATGAATCAAGTTGTGGGATGATTATATATCACATATCAATCCCAAACTCAATTTCATAACACTGTGAGAAAGAACTTCAAGCATCAATTCCATGATCCTTTCTCAAGCTCACACGGAATTCAAGTTGGATTTAATTTTTTTTCTTAGGATAATTGAATCCTTGGAATGAAGAATAAAGATTCTTTCTAAAGAAATAATGAAAGAAGAATTTAAGATGAAAAAAGAAACAAAATTAATATATTAAATTTACAATAGAGCTCTCTTCTCCAGTGATGGAAATTAGAGACTCATAACAATGAAATTACAAAATGGGTATGAAAGAAAATGGAAGAGGAGAAGAGAATGAGAGTGATAAGAGAGAGTTCGAAGACTCCCCCCCTCCCCCCAGTGGTGTCTAAAGAAGTATTCTATGGTCCTATTTATAAGCTACCTAAATTACGAATTCAAAATAAATTCAAATTACAACTAAATGAAAAATTTCTAACTAATTCTAGATGATTCATGTGACCTTGATTGATTGTTGATTGTGGGCTTCCTTGCATTGAATTGGAGTGGACCTTGAATGAAATAATTGAACCAAATTGAGGCTCCAAGGGTTGATTATGAGATTGGGCGTTAGTTGAAAGTAACGCTTCTAGAATTGGGCATTACTTACGCTAATGTGTTGCTGGCATTATTTACAATAACGCTTCCTTCCCTGGCATTAGCAACTCTTTACAAATTGAGGATAAAAAGTTACTGTCGTGCGTACGCATGCCTCGTGCGTACGCGTGAATTCTATTTTTGCTTAGTTGTGTGTACGCGTGAAGCGTGCATACGCATGATTGCACAAGTTCCTTCCTCCAGAATGCATCATAGGTGTTACCTTTCAAGGCACCTTTGTATCTTGGCATTACTAATGCCACACTTGACATGCTCGCAGGCGCCTCCTTGAACAGGTGCTTTAATCCTTGGCGTTACCAACGTCTAGGCAACGTGCCAAAAATTTCTCCCAGGAGGTGTCGAAGATGTTGTTTGAGAAGGGCACCCCTTGTTTTGGGCATTACTAACACCTAAATTAACATGCTCCAGGGGCTTCATTGTTCTTTGGCGTTATTTAGAGAGGGCGCCTTTGGAGTTGGGTGTTATCAACGCTTAAGTATTTTTTGGGCTTATAGATGCCCATTGTTGGTATCCCAATTGAATGTCCACTATAGACTATTATATATTGTTGGAAAGCTCTAAATGTCAGCTTTCTAACGCCACTAAAAAAGTATCATTTGGACCTTTGTAGCTCAAGTTATGCTCCTTTGAAGAGGAAGAGGTCAACATGGCAACGTCGTAGGCGTTATTCTAAACGGGCACTTCACAAGTGGGCATTACTAACGCCGACTTCTGAGGCTCAAAATGAATGTCCTTCCCATACTATTATATATTATTAGAAAGCTCTTGATTTCTACTTTCCAATTCCATTAAAAGCGCGTCATTTGAAGCTCTATAGCTCAGGTTATGCTCTTTTGAAAGTGAAGAGGTCAACCTCACTTGTGACATGCTGCTTAGCTTTCTTCTTGGCATTTTCGGGGTGAGTTGCACCCTCAGATTAGAGTCCACTATGAATTGTTATATATATTTGTAAATATCTGGAAATCTTCTTTCCAATAATACTAGAATCACCTCATTTGGAGCTTTTTAGCTCAAGTTATCCTTGTTGGAGTATGAAGAGGTCAGGCTTGTAAATCCTCTTTGAATTCCCTTTGTAATTGGGGCCCCCTTGGATAACACCTTTGGTTATTGGTGTTAGCAATGCCCTTAATATGCTTCGTGGGCTACTGACGAGAGGACTTTTGCGTGGTCTAGAAAATTGCGGATAAATCCTCGTTGCAAGTATAGTTTCTAAACCTTCAAAAGTCCTTTCATACAAACGTTTTGGTTGTCACAAGTAACAAACCCCTTTGAAATTGATAACCGAGTATTCAAACCTCGGGTCGTCTTCTCAAGGAATTGCAGGGAGGTACGTTCTTATTATTGGTTATGAAGATTGTAAATTGGGGGTTTTGGAAGTAAGGAAGCAGTATGTTGCACAAAAAGAATAAAATAAAATAGTAATAATAAAATAAACTCTTGTCAAGGTATGAAGACTGGAGGTCCTATCCCAGTTATCCTTATCAATTGTAATGAGAATTAGATTTTTCTCCCACTTTATTAACCTCTAACTATGAAGGTAAGTTAAGTGGATGAATTAATTCTTGAAGAATTCCAATTCTCAATCAACAATGAGTTTGATAACTCAAGAGTCACCAATTATTTAACCAAAGCCAAAAGGGGAGAAATTCTACTTGAACGAAAATAATTTGGATAAATCGAGAACTTTTAATAAATTAAAGAAAGCAATCATAAGTCTGGAATACCTCAATTAACTCTAATAAAGACATCAAATGTAACATGGAAGAGTTCATAAATTAAATTGGAAAAATAAATAAAAATAAAGAACTTGGGATTGAGAGTTACTCCTAAAACTAAGAGAAGTCCTAAATCCTACGAGAGAGAGAGGAGAGAACCTCTCTCTCTAAAACTACATCTAAAAACATGAAAAGTGAATTATGAGAGCCTCCTATGAATGGATGCAATCCCCCACTTTATAGCCTCTAATCTGTGTTTTCTGGGCCGCGAATTGGGTCGAAAACAGCCCGAAAATCGCTGGAGAAGAATTCAAACACGCTGATTTCCGTCACTTACGACGCGGCCGCATGGATCACGCGGTCGCGTCGTCTAGCGTCTGGGGAATAATAGCATATTATATATCAAATCGAAGCCCCGGACGTTAGCTTTTCAACGCAACTGAAACCGCGTCGTTTGGACCTCTGTAGCTAAAGTTATAGCCGTTTGAGTGCGAAGATGTCAGGCTAGACAGCTTAGCAATTTCTCCAACTTCTTGTATTCCCTCCACTTTTGCATGCTTTCTTTCCATCCTCCAAGCCATTCCTGCCCTATAATCTCTGAAAACACTTAACACACATATCAAGGCATCTAATGGTAATAAGAGAGGATTAATATTAGCAATTATAAGTCCAAAAAAGCATGTTTTTAATCAAAGCACATAATTAGGAAGGCAAATGTAAAACTATGCAAATAGTATGAATAAGTGGGTAAAGAGTTAATAAAAACCACTCAATTGAGCACAAGATAAACCATGAAATAGTGATTTATCAGCCACCCTTTTAAAAGCCTGGCCTAAGGTTCCAAAGCGTGCCTAAGCTTCAAAGCGTGTTTAAAACTTCCTCTTTTCTTCTTTTTTCTATTATTTCCTACAAAATTAATCAAATCAAAGAGATAAAAGCAATATATGACTTAAGCACAAAAATACTCAACAATTGAGCATTATGAATTAATTTTTGATATGAAAAAGATAGAAAAACAGCACATGATGTGCACGCATCAAGGCTAAGGCATCAAAACCCTGTTCGTAGATGCCCAAGCTCGATGTCTTGCGCTTCTTGGTGGCTGGGTCAGGATTTGAAGGGGGCGGATGGTTTACTTGTTTTGAAAGATGAGGTACTTGTTTCTCTAAGTTGGAAGAGATCGGCCAAAGACCTGGGTCTGACGTAATTTTCACGGAAGCAGAAGCGCCTGAGTTCGACTTGGAAGGCGAGGACACCCCCTCGGTCTCTTGCAGTTAAAGATTGTGAGTGATAGAACTTTTTCTCGCAGTCCGTCATGTTTTCATCACGGCTGATTTTGGAGCCATCTTTTCTGCACGACATCAAGAAATCAAAACAAAGTTAGAAATGAAATGCAGGAGTATCAACACCTCAAACGAAAATAGAAAGAAAGCTATCTAGCTCGGATTGGAGTTGGTTGGGGTTCCCTAGAGATCTCTTGGTATCCAAATAAGGATCATGGCCCCAACTATGCTCTCTTCTAGCTCATCTAAATTGTACTTAGCTATTAACGGTTTCTCCTCCCAGTATAAAGGAAAATGGGGTTCATCATTCTCATCAAAGAAGAAAAAGGTCGGGCATCATCAACAGCTCGAATTTTGAAGAAATAATTATTAAAATCATAGAAAAACTCATCAAAGATGGTAAAAAACTTTCTCTTCTGGACAACCTGAAAGGAGTACCAGCCTTGTTTCTTGGAATAAAAGGCTTGGTAAGAACAAAGAAATAGAAGAATACCTTCAAAGAAGGTCGGACATCAAGATCTCGACACAAAAGCTGGTATATTTTCAAAAAATCCCAAGAATTAAGATGCGGTTGGGTAGGAGTGACATTGCAAGTCCAGAGGACATCAATTTCAAAATCGAAAAAAGGGCGGCAGACATCTAGCATAGTAAAAAAGCAATCATAGGCATAAAAGAAGTGATGCTCTGACCTATCAAGTCGGGGGAAGTATACCCTCTTCTTAGGATCAGCAACAATTATCTCATAATTTCTCTTATCCTCCCGATTTACACACAACCTATAATGTCTACAAAATTGTTCAATATATTCTCTATCAATAACAGGGATGGGAGTAAGATGGAACTTTAGTTGACATGTTGTGAATTACAGATTGAGACATAAAAGATATACCTACAAATACAACAAGCAAATTGTCACAAGAGAACTCGGACACCAATCAAAGGAAATCGGGTTATCATCAACAATTTGAAAAGGTACGAAATCAAAAATTTCTTGTACACAAAATACCACAACATACTTCCAAATACAGAAATGGTGTCACTTCCAACCACTTTAAAGTGACACCATTTGGGGGCAAACACAACTACATCAAATTTCATAGAAACATTTTCAAAGAAAATGTTAAATCTTCACCACTAATAACATTTCAAAACATCATTCAAAGAAAATACAGGTACTACCTAGAGCAATTGAAATAAATCAGAAAACAAGAAAAATGTAGAAAAGAGTACCAACCTTGAAGAAACGAAAATGCGAAGGGCACAACTGAATGGTGAAAACACAAAGGGCACGGTTGAACGGCGAAAACGCAAATGGTGGTTTTCTAAAAAAAATGAAAACCAAATCTTGTAATGCTTCGACATGAAGGAATCTTGAACTGGGAATGGATGCACGAAAGAAGTTCAAAGAAAGTGAAAGAAAGAGAGAAAGCAAACGTTTCAAAAACTGAAAAAAAAAAAGAAAGAGGGAAAAGTGAAGAATTTATAATACACAAGGGAAAAATGACATTTTGCACTCCTCTTTAAAAGTCATGCACAGATCCTCAGGAAACTGCCGCGTAACTTACGCCACATCAATTAGGGAAGCAATGTTTCAAAAAATTTTAAACACGTCGAGTACCGACCTCTGGAAGGCGCCGTACCTGATGAAGGAAACTGGAGACACAAAATGCTCGAGCCCGACCTTATGAAATTTCAGACTCAAGCAGGAGCACTGTTTATACCTTGACCCAAAAACATAAAGCCAGACCCAATAAATAAAAAAGCCCACCCAAAAAGGGTGGCCACTTCTACCTGTCCAGCCTATTAAGAGGTCGGGTACGACAAGGGAGGTCCAGCCCTACTTATCTGAATAAGTAACTACCTCCGTAGTTATCTCCTACTATCTTTACCTTATCTACAAGATAGATCTCAACAAACCCCCAAGATAAAGGGAACGATTATTCACCAACAAAGGTGAAACTACTTCAAAAAGGCGGCTATCTATTCTATAATAAATACACTGACACTCCTCAGGTATATTCAAGTCCCAATTTACTAAAAACCTGCTTAAAGCCCTTGCTAACTTAAGCATCAGAGTCTCTTGCAGGTACCGCCCCCACCTCCTCACGACGAACTTGGACGGAGACACCCTGGCACCAGCACAAGTTAGACGCTGCCTTAGAAGGAGTATGGACCTAACGTTCAGGGCTAAATCACCATTTCAGGTAACTTCCAGAATAGAAGATATATTTTAAAAAGATCTAAAAATCCAAGTTTCATAAGTTTGTTTGGAAAATTGAGATACTTCTAACTTCTAAATTTGGTAAAAGTGAAATAACATTATAAAGGTCAAAGTTTTCTCCATTCTTTTATACATATTATAAATAATTTTCTAAATTTCTTGTAAAATACTAAATCAAATTGTTCCAATAACACTTTTGGGAAAAACCTATTTTTAGATTCACATCCGACTGCCTAAAATTGGATCCATTCTTGAGTGTTGTTATTCTATTCCAATAAATGAAATAAATCACTAACTTTCAGAAAAAATATTAAATCAAATTCATAAAATAATGCATAATATCAAATTGAAATAATTTTGATATTAATACATCAATTTTTTTTAGAAAATATTTCAATAAACCAATAATATTTTCAAAATTTCAAGATAACAATAATAATTTCTATGAATAAAATTGAAACAACTACTCACATTAAATAATAAAAATAATTGTTTTTATATTTAATTAAGAGAAATATTTTTAAATGCACATGGATCGGATAATATCTGCGTATCCGCAGTAATTATCTGCATCCGATCCGAACTTTGCGGATATTATCCGATCCGGACTATAATAGGATCAGATTGCGGATTTTGCAGTGATATCCGCCGATTCGATCTACAGATTCGCACCTATAATATAAATAGAATAGCTTAAGACACGCAGACCCTAACCTAATGGTCGAACCCTTACCCTCTTACGACGCTGCTCTCCCTCTCCTCTCTCACCCAGACCTAATCCCACAATCCCACTGTTTCAGACTCGCCTCACTTCTGACCGGCTCCACCTACATCATCGGCGTTCACTCTACCGTCACCGGCGCTTGTTCATTGTTGTGTCTCTTCTGTTGTCTTGTCAAACCGCATCTCCTAAGTTTGTCTCCATCGTTGCATCATCATCTCCTCCAACTGCACGCTCATCGTCTCCTCCATCGACGCAGTGGTTGTCTCCTCCATCAGCGGCTCAGCACGTTTTCATCTCCTCCAACGGCGAGATCGTCTCTTCTAGTGGCACGGTCATCTTTTCCATCGGCGGTGGTTGTCTCCTTTAGCGGCTTCGTCAAACCAGTCTCCTTTATCGTCATCGTCTCCATTGTCTCCATTGTGTTATTATGTGATAAAGGTTATATTGGTCGAATGGCACTGAGGGTTTGGAAGATTACCCAGAAAAAATTATCTAAGTTACAAGATAGAGTTTATATTAGTCGAGTGACACTGAGGGTTTGGAACTATTGCATTAATGTTATTAATGAACTCAATGAATCTTTGCAGTGATATGGTTTATTTAATTGTAAACTGATATAGTTTATTTAGTTGTAGGATTGTTCATTTGTTTAGAAATTAGAATGGATGATAAGCAAGTGCTTGCTAACAACACAAGTTGGTCTGAAGTTAGGAGCACTCCTACTCCACCAAGTGTTGCTAGATCTACACACTAGAAGAATTAACAAGCAGAGGGGGAACAAATATCAATCCAACTTCAAGTGATACTCCTTCTTTGGAGACAGCAGCACAATCTGGCCAGTCAGGTAAAAGAAAGTATAATAGACCTCCTTCTTTTGTTTGGGATCACTTCAAAAAAAAATTATGAGAAAACTAAGGCTCAATATAAAAATTGCTTGAAATGGTTACAATGTCATAGTCGTAGGGATGAGACCTCTGATAAACCACTATTTTATGGTTTATCTTATGCTTAATTGAGTGGTTTATATCAACTCTTTACCCATTTATTCATACTAATCGCATGCTTTATGTTTTCCTTCCTGATTTTGTGCTATGATTGAAAATATGCTTCTTTGGCCTTTATATTGCTAATATTAATCCTTTCTTATCACCATTAGATGCCTTGATATGTGTGTTAAGTGTTTTCAGAGATTACAGGATAGGAATGGTTTAGAGGATGGAAAGGAAGCATGCAAAAGTGGAAGGAATACAAGAAGTTGGAGAAATTGCTAAGCTGTCCAGCCTGACCTCTTCGCACTCAAACGGCTATAACTTTAGCTATAGAGGTCCAAACGATGCGGCTCTAGTTGCGTTGGAAAGCTAACATCCGGGGCTTCGATTTGATATATAATTTTCCATAGCTGCCCCGAAGTTAAGTGATACAAATGCGTGAATGACGCGCCCGCGTCGCATCTGCGAATTGCAATCCGCGTGAACGCGTGGACGACGCCTCCGCGTCACTTTCCCGCGACCTGAACATAACAGAAACTGCTGAGAGTGATTTCTAGGCTATTTTTAACCCATTTTTCAGCTCAGAACACACGGATTAGAGGCTATAAAGTAGGGGAATGCATCCATTCATAATCATGCTTTTCATAATTTAGATGTAGTTTTTAGAGAGAGAGGTTCTCTCCTCTCTCTTAGGTTTTAGGATTAGGATTCCTCTTAAAGGATTTAGGATTCAACTCTTCATCAGGTTCAATATTTCTTTTATTTTATATTTATCTCTTATTTTCAGATACTTTAATGCTTGTATTAGTTATGTTGCCTAATTGGCTTATGAACTTTTCCATGTTAAGATTTGAATATTTTGTTTAATATTATTTGAGGTATTTCAGATTTAAGATTGCTTTGCTTTATTTATATTGATGCTTTTAATTTAATTTAGATATTTTCTCCCTTTTGGCTTGGGTTAAGTAATTGGTAACGCTTGAGCTGTCAAATAAAACAGTGGTTGAAATTGGAAGTTGCTCCAATAACTCTAGTCTTTCCATAGGAATTGACTAGGACCTGAGGATTAAGCTAATTAATCCACTTGATTTACCTTCATAGTTAGAGGTTAACAAAGTGGGATTAAAATCCAATTCTCATCACAATTGATAAGGATAGGACTTCCAGTTCTAATACCTTGCCAAGACTTTATTTTATTATTGCTATTTTATTTTTCTTATCATTTAACATACTGGTTCCTTACTTTCAAAACCCCCAATTTACAAGACTCCTAACCAATAATAAGAACATACTTCCCTGCAATTCCTTGAGAAGACGACCCGAAGTTTAAATACTCGGTTATCAATTTTAAAGGGGTTTGTTACTTGTGACAACCAAAACGTTTGTAAGAAAGGTTGATTTCTTGGTTTAGTAACTATACTTACAACGAGAGTTTACTATAACTTATAAACCATCAATCATCAGTTCTTCAACCTCTAACCTAAAAAACATATTGGAACTTGTGCGAAGAATCCAAAAAATCATGTTGATAATAAACAGAAAACTCTTGTGTTCATAAATTCTAATCACCAACATTAAAGGCAGTAGACTTTAATCAAGATCGATGTAGGCTTACACTTTGTAAGATGGTAATAATTGATGAGCTTCCATTTAGGTTTCTGAAAAATAGTGATTTTAGCGGATTTTGTGGTGCGATGCAACCTCAATTTAAGATTCCAAGTCGTATGACAATTGCTAGGGATTGTATGTAGAGAAAAAAACCAAACTTAAATTTCTTTTGGAACTAAACCATCAGATGATTTTTTTAACTACTGATACTTGGATGTCTGTCCAAAAATGAACTATATGTGTGTAATAGCTTATTATATTAATGATGGGTGGGTATTAAATAAAAAGATCCTGTCTTTCAATTTGATTGCTGATCATATTGGTGTTTCTATAGGAAAAGCTTTAGAGAAGTGTTTAAAAGATTGGGGCATTTGAAAGTTTTGTATTGTAACTGTGGATAATACTAGTGCAAACTTTGTTGTTGTGAATACTTTGGTAAAAATCATGCGAGAATAGAATGGTTGTACTATGTTTGATGGGAAATTCGTTCATTTGAGATGTGTTGTCCATATCTTGAATTTAATTGTTTGTGATGGTTTAAAAGATCTACACTCATCTATTGCTAGGTTTAGAATTTTAATAAGTTTAAAGTCATCTTCACCTAGGTTAGCAACCTTTAGGAGGTGTGCACATGAAGCAAATATTATGAGTCGACAAATGATTATTCTTGATATACCGACGAGGTGGAATTCCACTTATATGATGTTGGAAGTGGCCGAAAAATTTGAAAAGGAATTTTCTCATCTTGCTAGGGAAGATGCTCATTTTGAGAGATATCTTAAATATGATAGGGGGCTTCTAGTGATGAAGATTGGAGTAGAACTCATATCTTTATACGATTTTTACAAATTTTCTATCATGTAACGCTTCATTCTCTAGATCTTTGAATGTCACTTCAAATACTTTTTTTCATGTATTGTGTAAAATATTATGAACTTTGAATAGATGGATTTTGAGTGATGATTTAGTGTTGAATGGGATGGCATCAACTATGAAAGCTAAATTTGATAAGTATTGGGATGATTCTAATCATTCTTATACTTTTACTCTTTGGATTTCAATCAACAAGTCATCTTTAAACTATCTATTACTTGTTGATGTTTTTCTTGATCCGTAATATAAATTGGAATATATTAAATCTACTTTGTCTGAGATGTATGGTCAAGGCAAAAAATTTTCAAGGATCTTTAGAAAATTGAAGGATATCATTACTAAATTATTGAGCAATATAGCATATGGAACTCAGGACCCTAAAGACACTCAAGATGCTAGTATTTCTTCAGATGGTACACTAAATTCTAGTTTAGAGATGAGTGAAAATAATAGCATTATGATTGAAGACCTTATGAGCAAGTAAAAACAAGCTCAGACGATAAAACTATGTGAGTTGAAGAAAAATGAAATGGATAGGTATTTGAAAGATGAAGTGCGAATGATTTTAATGAATTTGATATATTGAGGTGGTGGAGAGAAAAGACTTTGAGGTATCGTGTTTTCTCTTGCATGGTTAAAGATATATTATCCATTCCTGTTTTTACTGTGGCAACTGAGTCAGTTTTTAGTAGGGGAGATCGTGTTCTTGACCCTTATCGCAGTTGTTTGGGTCCCATCATTATAGAGATTTTAATTTGCACTCAAAATTCGTTAAAGCCTGCTAAGATTTTGGTTGAGCTTGACGAAGGAGATGCTACTGTTGATTTAGGTATATAATGAATTGGTTCATTTATATTTTATTATTCGTTTCTTGTCTTTCATTTTAAAACATTGACATACCATGACATATTTTGTTATTGTTGAATTGAATAAAATTTTCTAGAATTACTAGTGTTGGAGATCTTGAAGTTCAAAGTGGAATGCAACTTCATAAATAATTTAGGTATTCACTAGTGCTTATATTGGTATATAATAATTTACATTACTTCTTTTAAAATATTCTAACATGTTTTACTAATTTTTCTCACTTGCTATTTATTAATAGGAATAAATGATTACTGATATATTGTCAATTAGAAGAGATAGGTCAATTGGAGCTTTGATGTTTTAGTATGTTACTGAATTACTGATTTAATGTGTTGTTTCACCAAATGTTATTTTATGAATT
>NC_029789.2:104689029-104696621 GCF_000816755.2 Arachis ipaensis | reverse complement strand
TATTCTAACATGTTTTACTAATTTTTCTCACTTGATATTTCTTAATAGGAATGAATGGTTACTGATATAGTGCCAATTGGAAGAGATATGTCAATTGGAACTTGCTGAGTTGCTCTTTTAGTGTGTTTTAGTATGCTGAGTTGCTGTTTTAGTATGATTTAGTATGATAAGAATTGCTGAGTTGCTGTTTTAGTATGTTAAATTGCTGATTTAGTGTGTTATTTCACCAAGTATTGTCATGAATTTTATGTTATCTTGTTTTTAATTTTTTATGTTGTACTCTAACTTAAAATAATTAAACTTAGATCTTGTGTTATTTTTTTTTTTTTTTTTATTTAAAAGAACTTTTATTGATAATATTAAGAGTAAATAGGCTTATAAAGGTAAAAAAATAGATATTTTGGACATCTCTTTTATAAAAATATGGCCTTAAAATAGTTTTTTAAATTATGTGGATATACCCGATATCTGATTTGATCCGATCCGCAGCAGATCCGACCTTAAAAAATTCGAATATCGTATTCGATCCGATCCGATGAGTGTAATTCGGATTGGATAGAATTTTAAGCCATATCCAATCTAATCCAATCCATGTGCAACCCTACTTTTAGTCATTAATGGATAAGTGATAGTAAAAAATAATAAATTTTGATGGTCTTCTAATTTTTTTTAATTAAATATATCAAATTTTCTTAACATTATTTTTTTTGTCAAATAGATTGGATAGCTCCCATTCTTAAGCATTACAAATTCACCTACACCATATTTATATACACAATATTTAAGGGTTCCATCCAAGGTAGTGAACTCATAATTTTTATCTCGACTTGTTAACCTAGTTCAGAATCGTAATTCGTTGAATCGTAAGATGGAACATAAACGTGACTCGTAAAATATAAAAATTATAAAAATTTTGATAGCAAAAATAAATTTCACAAATAATAAAATAAATCTCAAATAAACCAAATTACTTAAAAAACTATAACTAATATATACCATAACAAGTTAAAAGTCACAACTCATAACATAAATTCACAGTTCAACTCACAAATCAAAACACAAATTCATAACTCACAAATTTATACGACACCAAAATAAATTCGAATAACAAATGAACTAACCAAACTAGTAGCAATAAACAACTAATTAACTAAAGTCTAAATAAATTATTTAATAATCATTCTATTCTTCATTAATCATAAAATCTTCACGAATTTTACAAGCTTTCACATTATCATCTTCATTTTCAGGAGCAGGAGCAGGAGCAGGAGGTCCTTAGAGAAGTTCTTCAAACTCATCATCATCAGGATAAGGAATTGCTAAAGGATCCTTAGAAGTACCAACAACTTTATTACCATTTTCTCCATCATTCAAATCAGGATATGGAATTAGAGCATCCAAAATCTTCTTCTTCTCCATCCTCATCAGCAACAATCCACTCTTCATCAGAGTCTAACTCATCAAGCCTATAGTCATAATCAGGACTTTTTCTAATTTGTTATTTTTTGCCAATCTTGAGTTTGTCATCACAAACACAACATCATTCATAGATTTAGCCTTCAAACGATTTCTCCTTTTTGTATGAACCTTTCAAAAGTATATAAAAGACATTAGTCAAACAATAAGATAGAAATTAAAGAACTAAAAACCAAATTTATAGAAAAAAATACAAATTATATGTAAATATTAACCATCTCCAAGGCGCTCTAATTGTGTTCACATTCAGATGAACTACATGTCAAATTCAAGACACGAATTACAAATTGTTGACGTTTTGGATGCTGATCCCCATAAGAATCCCACAATTGAGCTGGAATTTTAGTAGAAATTGAATTCTGAACTACTTTACTACCAAAAAAGTCTTTTTGAGTCTTAAAATCTTCAAATTGAACATCCATCTTAATAATTATATCTGAATTTTCTGTCATCCTTTTCATACAAGCATAAAACTGCTTCTTCAACTCATAAGCAACTACCAGAACTATAATGAATTTTAGGATTCAAATAATAGCCTGCAACATGCAATGGCCTATGAAATTGGTTGCCCCATCTTGCATTAATAATATCTCAAATAGGTATGTAACTAAAACATAGGAAAATTAATAAATTATTTATAAAATAAAGAATATTATTCATGCATTAATAAAATAAAAAAATAGTTAAGCAATTTACCTTATCTCAACTCCTTGAAATGCATCTCGTATTTTCTCCTTTGCATTTTTATTTCTTCATAAATAAATTCCATTGCCGACTTTTCTTCTGAATCCACCATACAAAGCACATGAAGAAGAGGGTGGGCAGCGCTCAAGTAAATCACCACCTCTTTTCAAAACATCTTATCCAACCCCACACGTACAATTATTTTTCCATCTTTTATCTTTGCAAACTTACTAGAAGTCCATTGATCAGAAAGAAACATTCTATTAAAGAATCTTTGTTGTCATTGAGGCATCCCAAAGTAAGATAGAAAGTTGTAAAATGGGTCATACCCGACCTCACCAAATCTTTTCCTTTGGTGTAGATGGTAGTAGTGAAATGAGAGCAGTCTTAACATATATGTAAGTAGTAATATTTTTACCTCTATAAATCATATCCTTGTGAAGTGTTTCTTTTTTCTCCAAGTCTTCTAACATTAAGTCAATGCAATGTGCTGCGCAAGGCATCCAAGATAACTTTTTTCTATTTTTTATTAGCATTTCTCCTGCAGCTTTATAATTAACCGCATTGTCGGTGACAACTTGAATTATATTTTCTTCACCAATCTCTTCAACCACATAGTCTATCATTTTAAAATTTTGTCAGCTGTTTTAGTAATATGAGAGGCATCAATAGATTTTAAAAACAAAGTCCATTTATGACTATTAACCAAAATATTCAGAATGGCCCGTCTTCTCTAATCTGTCCAACCGTCAGTTATTATTGTACAACCAACTTACTTCCAATATGTTCTATGTTTCTCTAGTGATTGTTGAATAAGTTTCACGTGTTTCTTCAAAAGAGGAACCCTTAATGCATGGTAGGAGGGTGGCTTGAATCATATTCCATATCTTATAGCTTTCTCAAATATTCTGGTGTATTCCTTGCTCCTTGATACGTTGAAGGGGATACCATTATTGTAGAAAAAGTACTAATCTCTAAACATACTTCCTCCCTCAAATTCTTCTTAAATATATTGTTGATTGTTGATTGAGTACTAATGCGTGTTTTCTTGAATATGTTGCCCTCCAATTCTTGTCCTTTTCTTTTTTTTTTTCAGCAGCAGTGTCACCTTTCACAGCAGCTCCAACTGGGCTTGCTCCACCCATATTTATTTTCTTGATCAAATTCACTTGCAACCCACTCACGACATCCCATATTTTCTTTTTAACTTCATTAGTAACAGTTGTACAAACTCCAACATCATTTTTGAGTTCCCGCTAAGTGGTGTTTCAATCTATAAACTCCTCCTAAAAAAATCTTATGGCAATATTTGCATTGTATTTTTTTTTTTTATTTTCTCCAATAGATATCCCATGCTCCCATCCTACATCAATTCTACTTCTAAGAGCATTCTTAACAACTTTTTTTTTACTAGCAATTTCAGTTGTACTTCTTGACTGAGAAGTTGGATTGTTAGTCGGATTTTCACTTGCATTAGCTTGATTTGCTTCCATTTCTATTCAAAAAAATTAAACAACAAATATTTAATAAGTTAGTTCAATATCACATAAAAAACTTAACAATTTAAGAAAAATTACAAAATTATATTTAATGCCAATTACAATCATTCAAGTTCAACAGTAAAATTCAACAATCCAATCTGAACAAAAAAATTAACATAACAAAAATTCAATAATTGTCTTAATGTCACAAGAACAATTCAACCATTCAGTTAAAAGAAATTTAACAAAAAAAATTAATAAAGCATTTTAAGTAATTCAAAACAAAATAGAGCAAAGCAAATTTTTTTCTAAAAAATTCAATTATTTATTTCAGTTTAGTTCAATTCATAATTCATCAATTCTTAGTATTAGCAATATTATACATACAACAGGAAAAGTAATCGAATAAAAGAGTAACAATTTACAAATTCTTAACATGTATATCAATATTCACATAGTGCCTTTAAATTTGACACCTCATGTCTTTTATGTGTTAATAGAAAATTCTATCCTAGTAGCAGAATTTTTTTTAATGGAATTACACCTTTGTTTAAAAGAAATATTAAATTAGACTTCATTCTTTAACGCAAAATAAAAATGATTAAACTATCCTTAACTGAAAAATAATCGAGGCATATCAAGTGGTAACTGTTAAAATAGGCTAAGAGGTGAAATTAAGAAAAAAATAAACCTTGATTTTTACAATAGGAGTTTCATGTTCCATTCTAAAATGAACCAACTAAACAAAAAAGAATTCAAAGATTATTTAATAGATAAAGCAAAAATAGTATACAATAATAATATCTTTAGATTACTAAATCATTAAGATTACAGATCTCAAAAAAAAAAATCAATAAACAATGCAAAAGTTATATAATATACATACTGATATACTTAGGATATCGGATTGCATTAGATTTAGAAATTCATATGATAAATTATGATTGTTGGAAGTCAAACGTATTGAGTTGTTTGAAATTATAGACAAAATAAATTCGAACAAACTAAAATTAATTAAATTATTTTCATAAAAATTGAAAGAAGTTTATCTTTAAAAATTTTGCCATCACTAATTTGGTCCAGAACAAAACTTCATCAATATGGTGACATAAAATTAACCAATTTGTAATTTATATTTGTAATGCCTTACAAAAAAAATTCAAGTAAAAAATGAAAGGTCGCTTGTACGGTGATACGAAAGATAGCTTGAAATAAACATGAACAGATAAATTAATCTTAATTTGAAAACCTACTATAACTCGCATAAAATTATATTCTAAATTGAACAATATAATCAATCTACAATAATCAGTAAGCCAACAAAGATAAACAATAGCAATTCAACCTGCAACATAATCAATAATAAACAAGCACGACAACAAATTGAACATTGAAGAAGATACAAATTAAAAAAGAGGTCTTAACATACCTAAATTACCAGTGAAGGGGAAGAGAAGAACAGCAGCAATCCAAATTCTAGAGCTAGAGAGGTAGAGCCAGAGAACTAGAGATAAAGAGGCAGAGCCAGAGAGTCTCGCAAATCGCAATCGCAAATTGATGCTCACACAGTCCAGCCACCACTAGTCTAATTCGACAACAACGGCAGCGAACCTTACAGTGAGTCAGTGACACACCAAATTGAAGATTTTGATTGCGCAAAATTCAAACTTATGAGTGATAGAGAGATAGAGTCAGAGAGAGTCAGAGATTGAGAGACTTGAAAAAAGTAAAATTTTAAAATTTTGACTATAAAGATAAACTGTAAAGTGGGGAAGGTTAAGAGATTAGGGAATTTACTCCTAGTCTGCTAGAGCTCCTCTATCTTCCATGATCTTTTATTTAGATTGGGCCATTGGGTTGGATTGGGCTACAATCAGGGCCAAAAAAAGAGCCTCTTCAATCTTGAACACATCACGACAGAAACGATAATTCCGCACGATGTAGCTTGATTTTGAATGAAAAGCAAAACCGATACGAAAAGAAGATGCAAAAACATAAAATCGTCCGTTTTCAAGAGTTGGAATGCAATTTTGACTACTTTAATTTCATCCACCACTTAATTTAGCCAAATTTTAAATTTAAATCAAGGTTCAGAAAACCGGACCGGTCATCAAACTGCTCTAGTCACTGGTTCACTGGTTTACTGGTCTAACCGGTTCAACCGGTGGTTCAACCGGAAAAACCGTTTTAGAGTAGAATAATAAATAAATTATAAATACACATCCTAAAATATAATTATAGTCTGATATAAATCTTAAAATATCTTCGAAATTTAAAACACTACATAAAATATCATCAACCAAATACATATGATCTTATCAAAATTCAAACTCAAAAGTTAAATAGTAATAAAAGCATATCTAAATATTAAATCCCAATATCATGGTTTATCAATCATCAAAATTCGCAAGAACTTGTTGTAAATCTGCTTCGGTGGGATGATCTTCACCTTCATTCCCACCCTGATCAGCAGAAGAAAGAGATGCAGCATAAAGACCACTACTACCACCGCCACTTTGATATAAATTAGCATCAATTTCCAAGCTAAATCTGTTTTTCCCCTAAGGTTCGAAGAACCTTGTGACTGACTATTGTTAACACTACGGGAATTAGGATTAGCAGCATCATTCGGAATAGGAGTATCGGCAGGCATGTTATTATTCACAGAATCATTGTTATCAGCAGTTGCTTCTTGATTAATACTATCTTCCATAACTAAAATTAATAAAACATATATGAAATCAAAAACAGCCACAGCAATAAATATTAACAATTCTATCTACACAATGAACATTAACAATTATGCATAACAAATTTGAGAAATTCAGCCAGTCAACAAATATGCAAAACCAAGTCAGTTTCCAGCATTAACAAAGTACAAAACAGTAACAAATTTGAGCTACAAAACAGAAATTTGAGCAACACACAGAAATTGAACTACAAACACAAATTGAACTACACAGAAAGCTGCTTTTTTATGGATTTCAATTATCATCTGCTGCCTGCTATAAAAAAAGATGGATCCTTTTTTCTTCTTTCTAACTATGCTTTATTGCTTTCCCAGTACCCTTTCCCCCCATTCTGCTACTGCATAATTTCCTTTGAACAAAATTAAACACTTCCATTCAACTACAGACTGCTCCAATTTTCTCATTCTTTCTTTTAAGTGTTGCCGAATTTCATGATTTTTCTATCATTATAAATTTACTCTCAGTAAGTTAGCAGAGGCAAAGAACAAAGATGAGCAGAGACGAGTTACTCACCGCGCGACGAAGAAGACGATGGGACGGGCTACTGCCTGCTGGTGTTGAGAAGATGAAGACGACGCAGATGGATGGCTACTGGGCAGGGAACCAGGCGAAGAAGGAGGGTTACTTGGGCTGACGACCAGGCGACGGCGGTTGCGCTGTTGACCGGTGACCGCGACGACGAAGGAGGGCGCGGTGGCAGGCTAGGGTTCGGGCGTGGAGGGTTCAATCTTCTCTGTTCTCTTCTCTCACACAGATGAATATGATTCACTGATTCAGAATTAGGGATTTGGGGGAAGAAAGGGGCGTGGTTGGGGTGCAGGGTGCTCTACGGGTCGGGTCGGGTTAAGGGTTTCTTTTTTTTTTTTAAATAATAAAACGGCGTCGTTTATGCAGAACCGGCCAGTTACCGGTTCGGCCTTCGTTGCCAGTTCTTTTCAGGACAGTTTCTGCATAAGGACCGGACTGTTTGCATCGCCAGTTCGCGGTTAAACCGGTCGAACCGGCCGGTCCGGTCCGATTTTCAGAACCTTGATTTAAATGCATTTAATGCAAGACATACATGATAACCACTTAGTGTGTGTTTAGATTTACGTTAATGAAACTGGATTTTGAATAAAAGTGATTTTGTAGAATTGATTTTGAATAGAAGTGAGTTTATGCCAACATAATTTATGTTTGTCAATTTTATATTAAAATTAAT
>NC_029789.2:104654603-104689011 GCF_000816755.2 Arachis ipaensis | reverse complement strand
TTGAGTAAATATAAAAATTATAATTTTTTGCTTCAAATAAATAAATTTTTGAAATACAAAATTACTTCTGCATTCAAAGAATAAGAGTGGTCAAACATCAAAAAACAGCTTTCAATAAACTTAAACGTATTTTTATCCTCCAACGTAGTTACTAAACACACCCTTAATCAAGGCTTTGCGTGTAAATTTTCTAACATTTTTAATTCTCATTTTACCCGAGCGAGAAAAAAAAAAAAGACTTAGATTGAACGACATATGGTCCACTTTCGCGGCTCTGACCTGAGAACCTTTGACTACTCCGCGTGACAAATCAAAACTTCTCTTCATTTATTTCTTTCTTTCTCCCCACCACATACCGGCTTCGACAGATTCATTGAGATTTGAGACTGCTGTTTGTTTCCCGGGAAAATTTCTGAGCCACGTCACCGTCATCATCACCCTCAATCCCTTCTTGGCCTTATGGCTCCTGCTGCTTCTTCCTCCTCCTGGGTTCAACAACTGAGTTCGCTTGACTGGCACCAAGAGTCCTACCCTGCATTTAACGATTTCTCCGCTGTTCCCTTCTTCGCTCTCTTATTCCCCTCTGTTCGCTTCTTCCTCGACCGTTTCGTTTTCGAGGTACGTCCCTCATTCTCTGTATAAATTATATTCATGTCGTGAAGCCTCTAATTTATGTTCATGCGTAAAATAGATATCGTAAGTAAACAATTTGAATGGAAAATGTAAAATAATCGTACATTTTTTAAGTTTTCACTGCATTGAATACACTGAAGAAAACCAAAACTTTTCACTTTTATTCTCTTCGACCAATTTATACTTTTTCGCTAAATTCTAAAATATATCATAAAAGGTAATTTTCCTGTACTTCAAAAATGGCACCAACTTCAGACATTTCCGTGGTTTTCTCTTCTCTGTGCTAGTTGTGGAGCTTCGATTAGATTTAGATGTAAACAGGTTAAACAGCCTCAAAATTCCATGTAGTTAATTCTAATTTTAGCGTTTGACTATTTAATCGGTTTCATTGACTTGATTTTCTTACTTGACTTGACTCAGTTGTCTTCTGGTGAATTTTGTTTTGTTTTCATTTCTAATCTTCCAGTTATCTGTGGATATTCATTGGGTAACATGCAACTTTCTTCGCAAGCGTTCGATGTTTATATATTATAAATTTAAGCATGAATGAGTATTGAGTTGTAACAAACACTGCTGAGTCAGCAGTAACTATCTAACTAACTCTGAAATTAATCTTCGCTAATAAAGTTAATTCCTGAAATATATGGATTTGCGTGATGAGAAGACCGTTTAATAATAAACAATAATACCTGCATGTGATATGGAAAATCATTACATGTTTCATGCTAGATATACTAAACTATTGCTTAGCTTTTGCCTATAACAGAAATTGAAAACATAGTTATCTGGGTTCTCTCAATTGCCTGCATACTTAGTAAGTTAGTATCAAATTTGGCCTCCCCTTGTTTCACATGCCGAATGCGCTCTAAAGGAATAATTGTAATTTGATTAGTTAAAATAGCAAATTGTGTATTGAAACTAACCACTTCCCGTTCTTGTAATGCCTTTCTAGCAACAATGATTAGAAGAGAAAATATTATGTTTACATAATTTGTGTCTTATTTTTCCTTCAAATTGTTCTGATTCCAAAACCCACCCTTTGGTAAGCTAGTTTCATTCTCTAGGTTTATCAAATTATTTAGATACTTTGAGCATATTTATTCAATCTGAAGTGAATAACATTTACAGAAAGTGGCCAGACGATTGATTTTCGGAAAGGGGCATGAGAAACTGGATCTTCAAACAGATGAGAGAAGAAAGAAGATTAGGAAATTTAAGGAATCAGCATGGAAATGTGTATATTTTCTATCAGCTGAAATTTTTGCTTTGTCTGTAACTTACAATGAGCCTTGGTTTACCAATACAATATATTTTTGGGTTGGGCCGGGAAATCAAATCTGGCCAGATCAAAAGATTAAGTAAGATTGTTTATTAACGTTCCATCCTTTAATCTATGTTTGTTATCATTTTCTCCTTCTTTTGACTTTATATCTAGATTAAGTTGATTGATAGAGTACAAAGTTGTAACCTTTCTACATTTCAGGTTAAAACTGAAGGGGCTCTATATGTATGGTGCTGGATTTTATGCTTACTCCATACTCGCTTTAATATTTTGGGAAACTAAGCGCTCTGACTTTGGGCTGTCAATGACCCATCATGTTGCTTCTCTGGCTCTCATTGTGCTATCTTATATGTTTAGGTAATCTTTCAATGGACCATTTTTTTTGGGGTCTCATGAAGTGTATGATTCTTAGCCAATAATATTCTATAGTGAAATTCTGCATAACTTTCATGAGGGAAAGAACAAACAGATAGAAAAAAAGAATGATAGCAAGAAGATCCTCTGAAATAATCAGTGTGTATGTCCTAATTGCATTAATCATAAAATTGTGGCCAAACTACCTCCACTAGCTTTATTGAACTTTGGAATACTTAACTAATTCACTTTGGCATGGTTTTCATACAGTTTTGTTTTGCTTTTATGTTTAATATGTTCAGGTTTGTTCGTGTTGGATCAGTAGTTTTGGCTCTTCATGATGCTACTGATGTGTTTCTGGAGACAGGAAAAATGTCCAAATACAGTGGGGCTGACACAATGGCTAGCATTGCATTTCTCCTTTTTGTTATCTTTTGGACGTTATTGCGCATCATTTACTATCCATTTTGGGTTCTTTGGAGTACAAGGTTTGTACCCACTTTACATCCTTATCCCTCTCTGTTGTCTGTGAATATTTATTAGATAGCTTCTAATAATGATGAACTATATGAAGCTACTTCCCAGATTTTATTGAGAACAGAGAAATTTCAGGCATCTTTCACAAAAATTTAGTGCTTGGAAAGTATTTTCATTGATATAGTATCCACAATTATTAATTCCTCTAGCCATTATCCATTTCTAAGCCCTTTATTTTGCTTATCAGCTTATAAAGGGATTTTTCCTCTTTAGGTTTGGTTCTGGACTCCAATAATGGTTTTCAGTTACTCCAATTTGAAAACTGTCTAGCATATGTGAGTAAATGTTCAAATTGGTCTCTGAAAGATCACGCGATCTCCATTTTGGTCCCCGAAAGATTTTTTTAATCAATTTCATCTCTAAAAGATTTTATTAGTCACATTAATCATTCCGTCACTACCCTGACTAGAGCCATTAGCGGAAGCGGACCTGGCACGTTAAATCACACCTCACCATATAAAACAATAAATTCGATTACTACGACAATGACAATGAAGACTTTGAGGACGATGATGTTGTTTTGGGCGGGTTAATGAATACTACGACGACGACGAAGAAGACGAAGAAGGTGGGGATGAGGAGGGAATGATGCCGTTTGAGAAGATGAGGAAGTGGTTGAAGCACAAACCCAGAGGGTTCGGTGAAGGGAAAGTGTAACACTTCCATTGAAGACAAGTTGCTCGACGAAATGCATCAGAGCAGAGAAGTACAAGCTGCTACCTTGAAAAAGCTCAAGAGCAGTGTTGTTAACCCCAAAAACAGTGAAGAAAAGAAGAAAGATTTAGTTACTTTTGAACACTGGTCGAATTGTATTCCACAGATTGATTGCTTTTGTGCTATTGTTCACTTGTTTGTGTTTCATGTTACTATGTTTGGTGAAATAATACATGCATTTTAACTTTTAAGCAAATTTTGATGTTTTCTTAATTTTTCCTCTTATCCTGAATTCTTTAATCTTTGTTGGAAGTGCAGATTTTATGGAGCCTGAAAAGAATATGGTCAAAGGAAAATGCTAGGATCTAGTGTTGTTTATATTTTGTTGATGTTGTTGTTGTTTGTTTGTGCTTGGCCTTTGCATGAAACAGGGCATTGTTTTTGGCCACTGTTTACTTCTTTTTTCTGCGGTGTCTACAATTTGGCAGTTGACTATTACTGTTGCCATGAAATTTTGAAGACACTCCAGTTGTTCCGATTGGTGGTTGAGTATGGTTGGTGAACCTGCCGAAAAAGAAGAACATTCATAGGGATCTGAAATCTGCATTCAAAGGGATTCCAGGCATAATGAATACAGTCCCGGCAGTTAGGTCGAAAACAATGACGTTGTCGGATTGTACTATAGGTCGCCGTTCAACACTTCTTCCTTGTGGAGAAACAGGGGGAGGTTTTGCTCTGAGAGAACGAAGAATGGAATGGAATGAATGAGTGTGAGGAACTGAAGAGGTGCAGTGAGTGACAAATGCACTTTGGGGGATAACGACGCCGTTTAGGTACTGACATGACAAGATAACGTGCCACGACAGTAAGACTTAACGTCATTAGTGACAGAATAGATGGAGGGACTAACGTGATCAATTTTAAATCTTTCGAGGATAATGTTGATTAATTTAATCTTTTGGGGACAAATTTGGAGAACGCGTGATCTTTCAGGCAATTTGACCATTCACTCTATTATAGTTTTATATAGGAACAACAGTGGGTAAATGGTCACATTCGTCCTTGAAAGATTACTCGTTGTCCAAATTGGTCCTCGAAACCTTCAAAGATTTTAAATTAATTGCGTTAGTCCTTATATCATTTCTTTTATTCGATGTCAAAATTTGTTAATGTAACACGTTAAATGATACTACAACACACACATAGAAGTCTTAATTGACTATTAACATGATAAGCTTATGAAATTAGATTAAATCAAAATCTAATTGAGGAGAGAACTTGAGGCATTGGAATCCCTCAATTTGGAGTTTATTTGACCTAATTTCATAAACTTACCATGTTAGCCGCCAATTAGGACTACTAGGTGTGTACTGTGATGTCACTTAACATGGCACATCAACAAACTTTGACGTCGTTAGCAACAGAAGTGATGTAAGGACTAAAATGACTAACTTAAAATTTTCAAAGGACGAATTTGATTAAAAAAAATCTTTTGGGGACTAATTTGGAAAATGAGTGATCTTTCGGGGACTAAGTTAACCATTTACTCGAACAACAGTGGTGTCAGGATTTATTTATAGAGATAGAGATCAATTTGTCACTTCAACTGTTCTGATTGATTGTTTTTAAAGCAGAAATTCTTGAGTTTTTATTTTTTTGTTGTTGTTAAAGCAGAAATTCTTGAGTTTTTATTTTTGTTGTTGTTGTTGTTGTTGTTGTTGTTATGCAAAAGATGTGCCATGTTTTTCTGACTTATAATTTCAGTTATCAAACTTAATTCTTTCTAGGCTTGTTGATCTCTATCCTTCAAAAAGAGGCAAAATGCAATCTTTTATAAGTCCAGTTATTGGTTTCCCAAGTATTAACTTGTTTCAAATAGAATTATCCTATATAATTTCAAACTTAACTTGAGGAGTTTTAGTTGTCTTGCATGAAAAGAATTAATTATAGAATAAAATTTGTTGAAATTTTTATAGCCAAACCTTTCTGAATTTCCTTTAAGCACCACATATACTCTGCACCAATTTCAATACCTCAATGCTAGAGTTTGTCCATTGTCACATATCATTCGCTTTGTCTGTGCCACTGTTAATACTTTTCTCCTGTGGCAGCTATGAAGTTATTTCTGTATTCGATAAGGAGAAGCACCAGAAGGATGGGCCAATATATTATTATGTGTTCAATACTCTACTCTTCTGTTTGCTTGTTCTAAATATTTATTGGTGGGTTCTGATGCTTCGGATGCTTGCTGATCAAATCCGAGCAAAAGGAAAAGTTAGTGAAGATATTCGCTCTGGTAAGTTGAAAGATGCCTTGCATACATTGCTTATTATTAACATGCACTAACACTCAGAATAAAACCTTCTGAAAAATCGTTACCTACAATTGGTATCTGCTTGTTAGTGCAGAAATAATTTAGTGTCAAGTCAGTCTATAATCATGATGGATCGTAGAAGTTTGGGTTAACTTGTTCATGTCTAATTTGGTCTTGTTCTTTAGTTTCTTCAATGAATTGGGGTTAATAAGTTAATTATGGCGCATTAATCATGGTATCAGGACTTAGAAATTAGAGTTGTTTCAATGAATTAATTAATTAACCTTAGATGTTGATGATCCCACCTATATGTAGCCACGGTTTCAGTTTGGTCTATGGAAACTTAAACTCAACTGAAAGTTGCTTAAGTTCACATTTTCTTATGCAGATTCTGAAGATGATGATGATTACAATGACCATGAAGAATGACCAGGAATACAAATTGAATATAGTTGTACATTGTTTACAGAGCATGGACATCTTCAGTGTTGTAAAAATTTTGTGGTATTGAGTTGTTCACCTTAAGTCCATAACTATAGTGTTAAAATCAGATTATTTCTGCTGGTAGTGCATGCTAACACAATCAATCTGTAGAAATATTTCATGTAAAGCTTAGAAGGAAAACCATGATGTAAAAATATTTCATGTAAAAAGCAAGGTTTAGCAATTTTACATCAATCAATCTGTAATATAACTAATTAACTATGGCTAAAAAATGCTACCCCCCTTTTTTTGATGAGTCCCTCACGTTTAAGTTTGGTGGGTGGTAGCTCTAGCCAGTCTTTTCCATTTCTTGGTACCCGTAGAGGTTTGAATTAGGTGGGTGATGGTATCAGCAGGTGTTTCTGAATGGCTCTCCTTTTCTTTTACCTCAAATTTGTCCCCCGATAGGGGAAAGCCATATGAAGCTTCATTAGGAGACATGATTATGGAAGAATGGTTTGAGTTGTTATAACAATACTCAGCCCACAAGTACTGTTCCAAGAAACGATTTACCACTTCGGTTTGCCCGTTACTTTGCGGATGGTAGGCGGTACTGTAGTGGAGTTTAGTTCCACTGAAAGAGAACAAATATTTCCAAAACTTGCTCAAGAATAATAGGACACGATCTGAGACAATAGAAGAAGGGGATGGTAGGCGGTACTGTAGTGGAGTTTAGTTCCACTGAAAGAGAACAAATATTTCCAAAACTTGCTCAAGAATAATAGGACACGATCTGAGACAATAGAAGAAGGGAACCCATGTAGCTTAACCACTGAACTGATAAACTTGTTAGCTACTTGTTTGGCAGTCAACCCGGGTCTTAACGCCTCAAAATGAGCTCCTTTGGTAAAGCAGTCAACCACAACCAAAATGGCGGTGAATCTAGATGACTTGGGCAATTGCACAATAAAATCTTATCAGTTAGCTATAATCTAGTCCAGTTATATCTATAAATCAGAATCTGAATTATATAAATAAAATGTGACCTACTTCAGAGAGAATCTCGGCTATAACAGAATTATTTTGAAACAAATGAGGGTGGTTATCACAAAATCAGGATAACGTTTCCAACAGTTCCGCAATACTAGATCCACAAAATAACCGCCCTTTACTACAATAACTATATAACAAGAAGAAACCTTAAAAGGGAGAAGATACGTTATTTACTCTGAATTGCAATATACTCATCTCATTCTCTTTCTGACTTGAATGTTAGAATGCCTTTGTAGGTGTCCACTGCTGCCATTCTTGGGAAACCAACGTATATCTCATCCAACCCAGATAGAAGTGAATTCAACCTTGGATCGGACGAGCTATACCTCTCCCGAGACTTACTACACAAGAACATTTAGCGCCCACCGTGGGACCGAAGTTTTGAACTAATCCCACCAACATCTCTTCCACCATATTTTCATCTCTTTTTTGTAGGTTACAACCTATGGCAGAAAAGTAAAGCAATCCTCCTATCAATGAGTCATTGCGGGCAAAAGTCCAACACATGGCCAAGCTATTGACGACAATGATAACCACACCGTGGAAAGCAAAGCCACAGTGATAGTCACCCCAAAGCCATTAGTGAAAAGAACCAATCCCTTCTTAAAGAAAATTATGAGCTTTCAAATGCCCAGGAGCTTGACTCTGCCAACGACACGGAAACACTATGAGGGAATCGGTGATCCCAACATCTACGTCACTAAATTTTACTCAATGATGTTCATGAATGGAGCATCTGACCCAATACTTTGTCATATATTTCCAAATTTCTTAGATGGTGTTGCCTTGATCTGGTTTTCTGGTTTACCTGTAGGTTCTATATCAAGTTTCGATGAGCTGCCCGACCTATATGTCAATAACTTCATAGCTTCAAAGATTTAGGTGCATGACTCAGACTATCTTAGTACCATACGGCAAGGACAACATGAGAGTCTCAAGGACTATATGACGAGATTCGCAAAAGTGGCCATGGAGATCCCAAACCTCAATCCAGAGGTCCACCTGCATGCACTGAAAAGTGAACTTCGTCTTGAAAATTTCCAGAGACTATAGTAGTGACGAAGCCAAAACTGCTGGCCGAGTTGAGAGAAAGTAGCAGGCCAAATTAAAATATAAGAGCTCCAACAACTCTAAAGGACAGAAAGACATACCCCTGGCTGAAAAGAAGATAAATACAGCAAACATCAGAATAATAGGGAGGACCATTCCAAGTAGCCAAGGTCAATGAATGAGGCACATCCTTGTACCTTTAACTATGAAGGTTTCCATTCATGGCACAACATTTAACTCTTTTCTCATTTGCTTATAATTATTATTATTGAGCTGCCCGACCTATATGTCAATAACTTCATAGCTTCAAAGATTTAGGTGCATGACTCAGACTATCTTAGTACCATACGGCAAGGACAACATGAGAGTCTCAAGGACTATATGACGAGATTCGCAAAAGTGGCCATGGAGATCCCAAACCTCAATCCAGAGGTCCACCTGCATGCACTGAAAAGTGAACTTCGTCTTGAAAATTTCCAGAGACTATAGTAGTGACGAAGCCAAAACTGCTGGCCGAGTTGAGAGAAAGTAGCAGGCCAAATTAAAATATAAGAGCTCCAACAACTCTAAAGGACAGAAAGACATACCCCTGGCTGAAAAGAAGATAAATACAGCAAACATCAGAATAATAGGGAGGACCATTCCAAGTAGCCAAGGTCAATGAATGAGGCACATCCTTGTACCTTTAACTATGAAGGTTTCCATTCATGGCACAACATTTAACTCTTTTCTCATTTGCTTATTATTATTATTATTATTATTATTATTATTATTATTATTATTATTATTATTATTATTATTATTATTATTATTATTATTATTCTTATTATTATTATTATTATTATTATTATTATTATTATTATTATTATTATTATTATTATTATTATTATTATTATTTCTCTCTCTTTCACAACAAAGCAAAACTTGAACCGACTTATAAGTCGGCTTATCTACTATTACACTACAACCGATCTATTTTATTCTAACGCATATCAAAAGTTAAAACTTCAAACCCTTTTTCGCAATTTATTTCGAAAGAAATCAACCGATTATTCAACACGAAAAGAACACTCAAATATACCAATCCAAACAAACCAACAATTATAAGTAGGAATCAGTTCCAACAAATCAACACCTATATGTTAGAATCACTTCCAACAAACTAGCAACTATATGTCGGAGTCATTTCAAACAAACCAACGACTATAAGTCAAAATCAATCTAAATAAGCCGACACCTATAAGTCGGAATCACTTCCAACAAACCGACAACTATAAGCCGGAGTCACTTCAAACAAACCGGCAATTATAAGTTGGAATCACTTCCAACAAACCGCCAACTATAAGTCGGAATCACTTCCTAGAAACCGGCAACTATAAGTCAGAGTCTCCAAATAAGCCAACACTATAAGTCGTAATCAGTTCCAACAATCCGACACCTATAAGTCGGAATCATTTCTAAAAAACTGGTGACTATAAGTCGGAATCAATCCAAATAAGCCAACACTTATAAGTCAAAATCACTCCAAACTAATCGATATTTATAAGTCGGGGTCAGTTCCAACAAGTAGACACCTATAAGTCGGATCCAGTTTCAAGAAATAATCAACTATGAGCTCTTCTAAATATACACTGATATAAGCAACACCTTTTCCAGTGACAAGCTTGACCAACTTTATTTTTAAGATTATCAAGTTGACCTTGGGGGCTAATTCTCATATGTCCGAGTTATAACACAACCGCATCTCTTTCATATCTTACATACCGAGTTAAAACTCGATTTTCATAAAAGATGAACCTGCTTCTTTTAAAAATAAACAGGTCAAACTTGGGGCTCACGATATTATCATTATTCATAATAACTCTTAATTCTATTTTATTTTATTTTATTTAAACTCTTCTCTGTAACATGACTATTATTTTCCAAGAACAACAAGTTGAGCTTGGGGCTACCACTTATTATTACAATGTCGATGTATAGGTCAAAAAATTATCTAAGCTCGAACTGTAATATTATAAAATATCACAGGTCAAGCTTGGAGATTGTGATCCGTAAGCTATAACCCGGCCCAGTTATACCTATAAACTAGAATCTGAACTATATAAATAAAATGTGACCTACTTCAGTTAGAGAGAATCTTTGCTATAATAGAACTATTTCAAAACAGATTAAGGATGGTTATCACAAAATCAGGATAACATCTCCAACAGCACCACAATACTAGGTCCACAAAATAACCATCCTTTATTACGACAACTCTATAAAAAGAAGAAACCTTAAAGGGAGAAGGTACGCTATTCACTCTGAATTGCAATATCCTCATCTCACTCTCTTTATGACTTGAGCATTTGAGTACCTTTGAAAGTGTCACTGCTGCCGTTTTTGGGAAGCCGGCGTATACCTCATCCAGCACAGGCAGAAGAGAATTCAACCTTGGATCGTACGAGCTATACTCTTCCGAGGCTTACCACATACGAACAAAATTCATGGAGATGTCCTCCCACCTTCGAGAAAGAATTGGGAGAAGTTGTAAAAGTCCTTGAAGTTTGGAGGGTTTATATTTTGTAGCTTGGCAATCAAAACAACTCCTTACAAAACTCAGCACATCCTGACACATCCCTGGCCCAATTATACCTATAAACCAAAATCTGAAATAAACTAAATAAGCATGTGCCAAATCAAAGGAACGTGTTTTCCTCCCCTAACGGACTTATCCGTGTAAAGTCAAATTTCACTTAGGAGTGGTTACCATAAATCAAGCTGAAATCCTAAACGGCTCCGCCAATGCCAATAACTAGCTATAGCACAACAACTTTGTAAATACAAAAATCTTAATACGTTAAAGGTATGCTATTCACTCTGAACTGCATTATACTCATCTTATTCTCTTTCTGACTTGGGCGTTGGAGTGCCATTGTAGGTGCCCACTGCCGCCATTCTTGAGAGGCCGACGTATATCTCGCTCGAGTCAAGTTGAAGCAACCCTGAATCCGAACCGGACGAGCTATACTTCTTCCTAGATTCACCACGTAGGAACATTTGGTGCCCACCATGGGACCGAGGTTTTAAACGAACCCCACCGTCATCTCTTCTACCCTACTCCCACCTCTTTTTTGCAGGTCACATCTCATGGAAGAGGATTGGAGAAACCCTCCTCCTCTTCCTACCCAGGCAGAACTAATGGCAATCAATGAATCTCTAAGAGCAGAGAACCAACGGATGGCTGATTGACGAACGGATTTTTTGCTAGTAAAGAATTTCACAAAAGTAATCACGTTGTAAGTATAGTTTCTAAACCAACAATAATCCTTTTGTACAAAAACTTGTTTGTCACTAAAGCAAATCCAATAAAATTAAACCAAAGTATTTAAACCTCGGGTCGTCTCTCAAGGAATTGTAGGGAGGTGTAGCTATTATTGGTTATGGAAAGGTATCTTTTTTGCGTTTTTGAATAAGGAACAAGAAAAGTAAATTGCAAGAAAGTAAATTAATAATTAAGAAAACTCTTGGCAAGGTATGAGAATTAGACGTCCTATCCTAGTTATCCTTATCAATTGTGATGCGAATTGTTCATTGCTCCCACTTAGTTAACCCTTACTAAATAAAGGAAAGTCAAGTGGACTAATCAATTTGATTCCTCAAGTCCTAGTCAACTCCTAAGGAAAGACTAGCTTTAGAGGGATCCAAATCAACCATCAACTTTCAATTATTAATCAACAAAAGAGATTTATAACTCAAGTGTCTCCAATTACTCAACCAAAGGCAAGAATATAAAAATCTAACTTAAAACCCTCCCAAGCATTTTGTCAAACACTTGGAAGTCATAACATAAAAATATAGGAAACTAATAGGAAATGTAAAATCTAAAACCAATAATTGCAAGCATCAATGATAACAAAAGAAGAAAGCAATAAATCTGAAATACCTCAAATTGCATTAAATAGAAAATCAAGTCTAACATGAAGAGTTCATAAATTCAATTGGAAAGATAAATAAACTAGAATGCTAAGACAATTAAAAGTAGAAGAGAAACTAAATTAAAGGAACATTGAACCTGGAATTGAAAAGAAATAAACCTAAAACTGAGAGAAATCTTAAAATCTAGAGAGAGGAGAGAGCCTCTCTCTAGAAAACTACATATAAATCTAAATTGTGAATAATGAGAAGTTGTATGAGTTGTCCCCGTGTTTTCCCATTCTGCAGCTCTTATTCTGTGTTTTTCGGGCTTGGAACTGGGCCAAAAGGAGCCCAGAAATTGCCCCGAGCATTTTCTGCGAATTCTGCAGGTAGCGCATGTCACGCGTACGCGTCAGTCACGCGTACGCGTCGCTCATCTTCTGCGCTAGTCACGCGTACGCGTCGCCCATGCGTGCGCGTCGCTGCCAGCTTCTCAAAACTTCATTTTTCGCGTTCCTTCCACTTTTACATGTTTCCTTTCCATCCTCTAAGCCATTCCTGCCCTATAAAGCCTGAAAATACTTAACACACAGATCATGGCATCGAATGGTAATAAAGGATAATTAAAATTAACAGTTTAAAGGCCTAATAAACATGTTTTCAATTATATCACAGAATTAGGAAGAATTTGTAAAAACATGCAATTTATATGAATAAGTGAGCAAAGGATTGATAAAAACCACTCAAATTAGCACAAGATAAACCATAAAATAGTGGTTTATCACCGATCTATTACATCAGAGGCAAAACAGTCGAAGCAAGGGGGAAGAGCACAAGGATCCCAAAAACAAAGATGAAAAAGACTTTCATACGTCGGAAGCCAAGCCCATAGTGACGACCACCATAAAGCGCATAGTAAAAAGAACCAATCTATTTTCAAAAGACATTATGGACTTTTAGATGCCCAAAAATTTTACCCTACCAACAACACTGAAACCTTATGAAGGAATTGGCGATCCCAACATACACGTCACCAAGTTTTATACAAGGATGTTCATAAATGGAGCATCTAATCCAATACTCTATCACACGTTTCCCACTTTTTTAGATGGTGCTGCCTTGATTTGGTGTTCTGGTTTGCCTGTAGGTTCCATATCAAGTTTTGATAAGCTGGCCGACCTCTTTGTCAATAACTTTGCTGCTTTAAAGATTTACATACACGACTCAAACTATCTCAGCACTATAAAACATGGACAACATGAAAGCCTCAAAGACTGCATGACAAGGTTTGCAAAGGCAACCATGGAGATACCTAACCTCAACCTAGAGGTCCATTTACATGCACTAAAGAGTGGACTCCACCTTGGGAAGTTCCAAGAAACTATAGTTGTGACAAAAAGCAAAGACATTAGTTGAATTCGGAGACAAGGCAACAAGCCAAATCGAAATAGAAGAGCTCCGACAAATTTAAAAAGCAGAAAGACCTAAAATTGATCAAAAACCTTTTAAACTCACACCAAAATTTGATACATACACCCCTTTCAATACAAAAGAGAGGATGTTATCAAAGACATCCTACATTCCAAATTGATCAAACCACCAAACAAAGCAAGGACATACCAAGACCAACGATATATGGACAAATCTAAATATTGCACCTCTCATAAAAATATATAGACACACTACAGATGACTGTGTTATAAAAAAGGACATCCTCGAGAAGCTAGCTCGCCAAAACTACTAGAGAAATACATTGACAATCACAGAGACAAAGATAAAAAGGTAGACGAAAACCCTATCCAAACTTGTAGAGTTATTAACTATATTTCTAGTGGCTTCGCAGGTGGAGGATGTAGCAACTCGGCTAGAAAGAGATCTTATAGGACCATGATATCAGTTGTCGGGGCTATGAGCCGACTTCTACCTCCAACGTGAACGTCCCAGAGATCACATTTAGTTCTTCAGATTGTAAAGCAGTAGATAAAAACCTAGACGACCATGTAGTTATATCACTTCAAGTCGGCGATCCATTGGTGAAAAAGTCCTTATGGACCTAGGTAGTAGTGCAGATGTGTTGTTTTATTCCACATGCCAAAAATGAAGCTAAGTGATAAAGCCCTACAACCATCTATAGGAAAACAGGTAGGTTTCTCAGGTGGGCGCAATCCAATCCGAGGTTATATATGGTTACAAACAACACTAGGCAATTACCCCAATTGTAAAATTCTAGATATCTAATATTTGGTTGTGGATTGCATAAGCCCATATAACATCATTCTAGGAAGACCTTCTTTAAATGCTTTTGGTGCTATTGTCTCAACTATACATTTATGTGTTAAGTTTTTTTCACAGAATAACAAAATTGTCACCATTCATGCTGACTAGAAAGAGGCCAGACAATGCTATAGCGCGATCCTTAAGACAAATCTATCAAGATGAGCCGACCAGTAGTACATATTAGCAGTTTATACCTCGGAAAGGATACCTGCTTTAGCAGACCTAGACCTTCGGACAAACCTGCAAGACTGACCTATGCCTACAGACACCTTAACAAAAATAAATATGGCAGATAATGAAGAGAAGCATACCTATATCGGAGATGCATTGCAAGGATCAGAGAAATAACAACTCATCACACTACTATAACAAAATATCGATTTATTTTTCTAGACCCCAACAGACATGCCATGCATTGACCCAAACATCATCTACCACAGACTTGCAATCATCTAGCAATCTGACCTATAGCCTAGAAGAAATGCCACCTCGGCACAGACAAAAGGGAAGCATCCTTAGAAGAGACCCAGAAACTACTCAATTCTGGATTCATAAAGGAAATCATATTCAAAAGCTGGTTAGCAAATGTGGTCAGGGTAAAAAAAAAAAAACACAACGGTAAGTCAAGGATGTGCGTGGTCTACACCGACCTCAATAGGGCATGTGCAACGGATGTATATCCTCTACTTTATATTGACAAATTAGTTGACAGCCATCTGATTTTCAATGTTTAAGTTTTACAGATGCTTATTTTGGCTATAACCAAATACTTATGTATTCAGCTGACCAGGATAAGACCGTCTTTATTACTGACCATAGTAACTTTTATTATAAGGTTATACCATTTAGGATAAAAAATGCGGGTGCAACTTACCAAAGGCGAATGGAAAAAATTTTTGCTAACCAAATGAGACAAAATATGGAGGTATATGTACACGACATGATAGCAAAAACTACATCTGGAAGAAATCATGCAAACAATCTACAAGAGATATTCCAACAACTGAAACTAACATGAAGCTGAACCCAGAAAAATATGCTTTCGGAGTACATGGCAAAAAATTTTTAGGTTTCATGTTAACCTGCCAATGTATAGAAGCCAATCCAGAAAAATGTCAAGCCATACTGGAAATGAGAAGCCCTAAATCCATCAAAGAAGTCCAACAACTCATTGGCTATCTAGCAGCACTGTCACATTTCTTACCTCGGATCGCACATTGTTCATATCATTTTTTCAAAACATTAAGAAAGCAAAAGGAATTCATATGGTCAGAAGAATGCAAACAGGTGTTCACCAAGCTAAAGGCCATCTTATCTTCACCACTAATACTTTAGAAACCAGAGCTTGGTAAACATCTCTACTTATATTTATTCATCACCAATTATGCTATTAGTTCTGTTTTGGTGACAGAAGCAGCTAAGCAGCAACAACCAGTATACTTCGTCAGCAAATCTATTCAGAATGCTGAATTATGATAATCAAAACTAGGAAAACTAGCCTTAGCTCTTGTCACGATAGCAAGACGTCTAAGACACTATTTTCAAAGCCACACTATCATAGTACAGACACAATACCCCCTAAGACAAATCCTAACGTGACCTGAACTAGTTGGAATATTAATTAAATGGTTTATAGAGCTCTCGGAGTACAACATCCAATACCAAGTACGAGGGGCCATCAAATCTCAAACACTGGATGATTTCATAGCAGAACTCACACTCGATGAGCCTTCCCTATATGACGAGATATGGACGTTATACGTTGATGGGGATTCAAACATGCAGGGCTTTGAAGCTGGCATATTACTCAAAAATGGCAAAGGAATGACTATAGAACAGTATCTACAATTCACTTTCCACGCCAACAATAACCAAATAGAATTTGAAGCACTTATGACTGGTCTAAAATTAGCTCATACCCTTGGAATAACACATCTCAATGTCAAGTGTGACTCCCTACTGGTTGTGCAACAAGTACCAGGTAATTTTCAAGTAAGAAGTACTATTAGAAACATACAATTCTATTGTCAACAATCTTATCTCTTGTTTTTTAAAATTTGAAATATCCCACATACCTCAAGAGAAAAAATGCCGAGATGATATTTTATCAAAATTGGCAACTACTAGAAGCCTAATCCATCAGCCAAGCTTATCACAACTAACATTGGATAAACCCAGTGTCATATTAACAAATGTTTTTAGTATTTCATAGGAACAAGATTGGCGAAGACCATTTATACAATCTACAAACAGGAATGATACCCGAGAATATCCAAGACAAAAGACAATTTAAAATGCTATCACACTTCTTCACAATAATCAGAACCGAGCTATACAAACGAGGATTTTCACAACCCCTGCTAAAGTGCCTAAACAACGACAATGCTAAGCTCGTCATAGATGAATTCCATGAAGGGGTATGTGGCACACACATAACGTGTAGAAGCTTAGCATCTAAAATACTAAGAGTAAGATACTACTGGCCTACACTACAAAAAGATTGCATGAACAAAGTCAAGCATTACGACCACTACCAGCGTCATGCACCAATCATTCACAACCCAGCCAAATAATTACATACTTCACAGGTAAGTTGGCCCTTTAGTAAGTGGGGGCTAGATATCCTCAGACCTTTCCCACAAGCATCAGGTCAGAGTTAAATTCTTAATTGTTGCTATAGATTATTTTATAAAATGGATAGAGGCTATACCTTTGGCAAAAATTAATTTAAAAAAATGATATCTTTTGTATAGAAAAACATAATATATAGATTTGGTATACCTCACTCCATTATAACTGATAACAGCAGACAATTCATAGACCAAATATTCACAATTTTTTACAAAACTTTAAAATCATTCACTAATTTTCAACTGTAGAGCACCCTCAAACTAATGGCCTAGTTGATGCTACTAATAAAGTCATATTGCAGACACTTCGAAAAAAATAGGACGATTCTAAGGGACTGGTAGCACAAAATCTCACACCTTCGTACTGTTATACCAGCAAGTGTACTGGATCGTCCAAGTAATACCTGAGCGAGTGAGAGTTGATCCCACGAGGATTGTGGTTTAAAGCAAGCTATGGTTATCTTGCAGGTCTTAGTCAGGTAGATCAGAAAGTTATTGGATATGGAATTGTATTAGGACTTTTGGATTCAGCAATAGGGATATGTTGAAGGATTTGAGTTGCTTTGTCTTTCTGAATTAACTCTGGTACTACTATCTTCCCTGCTTGTGAATAATCTTCTTCTATGGCAGGCTGTATGTGATCAACGCCATGGGCCGTGGTTATTGATCTCCTCTGCTACAGATTGAACGCCATTGGCCGTGGTCATCCAATCTGATAAAGCGTGAAGCGCTAGCAAGTCATTCTCCTGGCGATCCTACTCAAAACGCCACAGACAAGGTCGAATCTTCCGGATCAGAGAAAGTTGCTTCTTTGGATTCTAGCCTATATCACAGAGACCCTACTCTCCCCGAAATTGGCTAAACTGGTGTCTCGAGAAGTCCCCAACGAAGACATAGATTAACCGTCTGAGAGATGTATAAACATAGCTGTTGGCTCGTGCTTTCCAGTCACGTATTAACACGAACCCAAGTAGACACGGGTGTTTGTCAGGCATGTTCATCTTAATGTGATGAACAAAGCTAATTTGTCAGATCATCCTATTCACCATGATGACGATCGGATATACATCTTAGAAACAGATCAAACACGGATCGGAGAAGAAATAGTAACACTTTTATTAATTCATAGGACTCAGCAGGGCTCCTCCCCTCAACCTAGGAGGTTTAGAAACTCACGCCGAAGTGAAAACAATGATAAAAATTAAAAATATGATCCAAAAGCTAATCCAAAAGCTCTAAATTACATAAAATAAATCCCTTAAATACTAAACAAATGACTAGTAAGGGTAAAATAGTCTATTTAGTGCTAAAATCCACTTCTGGAGCCCACTTGGTGAGTGTTTGGGCTGAGCTTGATCCATGTGCTATGAGGTCTCTTGGGCATGGAACGCCAGCTAGGGGGTCCTCTTTAGACGTTTATACATTGGTCTCTGCTCTTTGGGCATTCTCTGTCTTTGAATCAGACTTCTGCTCTAGCTCCTCAATTTTAGCCAGAAAATACCTAAAATTGTCCAAAAACACAAAAAATCATAGTAGAATCCAAAAATGTGAATTTAACACTAAAACCTATAAAAACTTAACAAAAACTAAATAAAAACTACTAAAAACTATATCAAAGTGATATCAAAAAACGTATAAAATATCTGCTCATCACAACACCAAACTTAACCCGTTGCTTGTCCCCAAGCAACTAAAAACACAGTGGGATAAAAAAGAAAATTAAGATACAATAAATTTCTAAGTTTCAAATGAAGCCTAGTTACCATCAGATGAGCGGGTCTTAGTAGCTTTTTGCTTCTGAATAGTTTTGGCATCTCACTATCCATTGAAACTCAGAGATGTTGGCATCTTTAGGAACTTAGAATCCAGATGATATTATTGACTCTCCTAGTTAAGCTTATTTTGATTCTTGAACACAGCTTTTAGAGTCTTGGCCGTGACCCTAAGCACCTTGTTTTCCAATATTACCACCGGATACAATAATGCCATAGACACTTTAACTGGGTGAACCTTTTCAGATTGTGACTTAGTTTTGCTAAAGTCCCCAGATAGAGGTGTCCAGAGTTCTTAAGCACACTCTTTTTGCTTTGGACCACGACTTTAACCGCTCAGTCTCAAGCTTTTCACTTGACACCTTCACTCCACAAGCACATGGTTAGGGACAGCTTGGTGTAGCCACTTAGGCCAGGATTTTATTCATTTGGGCCCTCCTATTCACTGATGCTCAAAGTCTTGGGCCCTTTTACCCTTGCCTTTTGGTTTAAAGGGTTACTGACTTTTTCAATCTGCCCTCCTTTTCCTGCATTTTTGGGCAGTAATAGATTTTTCTACTTTTTATTTTTTATTTTTTATTTTTCTTTTTTTTTCACCATTTTTTTCTTTCTTGCATGCATATATATTTTTTTCTTTTGCAACATGCTTTTTCTTTTGCTTTTTGCTACTTTTTCTTGCTTCAAGAATCAATTTTTAGATTTTTCAGATTATCAATAATATTTTTTCATTTTCCTTATTCTTTCAAGAGCCAACATTCTAAAATCACAACTTCAAATATGCACTGTTTAATCATACATTCAGAAAACAAAAGCAGATGACACCACATCAAACTAATTGAACTTATCTTATTTTAAACTTAAAATTCATGCATCTCTCAATTCTTTTTAATAAATTTTTTTTTCTTTTAAGCAAGGTGAGAGATATATGGAACATTTTTTAAATTTAAGACATTAATGCAAATAATCATGCAACTAGGACAAGAAAACAAATAGATAAACAGATAGAAAATAGAAAAATAACAGGAAAATGGAGTAAAGAGAACGAATCCACCTTTAATGGTGGCGCCTAGTGCTCCTCTATGAGGATCTAATGTGCTGCTTGATCTCTTCTATGTCATCCCTTTTCCTTTGTTGCTTTTCCCTCATAGCCCTTTGGTCTTCCCTTATGGCTCTTTGGTCTTCTCTGATTTCATTGAGGGTGGTAGCATGTCCTTGATGCTCCATCCTCAATTGCTCCATGTTAGTGCTCAATTCTCCAAGAGAAGTTTGCCATTGATCCCAATAGCTTTGGGGAGGAAAATACATCCCTTTAGGCATCTCAGGATCTCATACTGAGGCGGGTGCACAGGCTCTTGTGCATGCTCTCTAGTTTGCTCCATTCGCTTCTTAGTGATGGGCTTATCCTCCCCAATAGAGACATCTCCATTTATGACAATTCCTGCTAAATTGCATAGATGACAGATGAAGTGTGAGAATGCTAACCTGGCATTGGTGTGAGGCTTCTCAGCTACCTTGTATAGTTCTTGAGGAATTACCTCATGAACTTCCACCTCAGTTCCAATCATGATGTAGTAAATCATGATAGCTCTGTCAACAGTCACTTCTGACCGATTGCTAGTAAGGATGATGGATCTTTGGATGAACCCCAACCATCCTCTAGCTATGGGCTTAAGGTCAACCCTTCTTAGCTGAATGCGCTTGCCTTGGGAATTCCTTTTCCACTGTGCACCTTCTACACAGATATCTGAGAGCACTTGATCCAATGTCTGATCATGGTTGACTCTCCTAGTGTAAGGGTGAGGATCTCCTTGCAATAAGGACAATTGAATGCCAACCTTACACTTTCCGGGCTGAAATCTAAGATTCTTCCTCGGACCATGGTGATCCAATTCCTTGGATTTGGGTTCACACTAGTGTCATGGTTTTGGTAACCCATGCATTAGCATAGAACTCTTGCACCATGAGAATCTCAACATCTTGAATGGGATTGGTTAGGATTTTCCAACCTCTTCTTCGAATCTCCCTTTGGACTTCCGGATACTCATTCTTCTTGAGCATGAAAGGGACCTCAAGGATCACTTTCTTCTCAGCCACTACTTCATAGAAGTGGTCTTGATGAGCTTTGGTGATGAATCTCTCTATCTCCCAAGATTCAGAGGGATTGGCTACTGCCTTTCCTTTCCTCTTCTTAGAGGAGTCTCCAACCTTGGGTGCCATGAATGGTAATGGAAAGAAAAAAAGCTATGCTTTTCCAACACCAAACTTAAAACTTTACTCGTCCTCGAGCAAACTTAAGTATAAGAAAAGAATGGAGTAGAAGAAGAAGAAAATAGAATGAGGGAGAGGGAGAGAGAGGGCTCGGCCTTGTGGGTGTATTAGTGTATGAGAGGTGTGTGTATGAAGGGTGATGGAGAGGGGTATTTATAGGAGTAGGTAGGGGTAGGTTTCAGCCATAAGGTGGGTTTTGGGTGGGAAATTTAATTTTGAAGTGGGTGGGGGTAGGTGGGAGTTATGATGATTGTGGGGAAGTGGGATGGATGCGATTAGGCTGGGGTTATAGGGAAGTGTGTTTGGGGAAGTGTGAAAGTAAGTGGGGTAGGTGGTGTAGGTGAGAGATGCTGTGAGACCCACATGTTCTGCTAGGGAATTCCAGATTCTTTGCTTTCTTGTACTGGCGTTTGAACGCCCAGGGGCTGCTCCTTGGCTGGCGTTCAACTTTGACACTCCATCCAGAGTGCTCTGTTTTCGCTGTTGTAAATTCTGTCTCTTGACTGATGCACATGATCATGACTCTAACAACTGAAAGATAAATGAAAAAAATAAATGCAGTTAAGTAAAGTTGGGTTGCCTCCCAACAAGCGCTCTTTTAAAGTCACCAGCTTGACCTTTAGGCTCCTTATGGAGGAGAGTATGGGCTCAGATTTTTACCCCTTACAGTGAATTTTCTTACTATCCTCTCATGAATGAGCTCTACATGCTCTAGAGAGAGGACACAACTTACTGTATGTGGTAGGAGTGGATTCTTAGTGAAGACAACTCTCATGCCAGGTGAGAGGCCTTCAGTTGGGACTCTCTTGTCCCTCCAGCCTTTAGGTACTTTCTTTTTAGTACCTTTGTGCTTAGAGCTTGTTGAGGGCTGCCCAACACCAAACTTAGAATTGATGTCTGAGGGCTCTGTAAAGCTCTGCACAGAAAGAGAGGGTTGGCACACTCGGTGTTGCACAGTTATCTCTTTCTTATCAGAGGGAAAATTAGGATTGGACATATTGAATAAGATGTAGTCCTCTCCTAATTGAAAAACCATTTCTCCCTTAGCTACATTAATCAAGGCTTTTGCAGTAGCTAAGAAGGGTCTTCCAAGGATGACACAGTCATCCTCACCCTCTCCAATGTCTAAGACAATGAAGTTTGCAGGAATGTAGTGGTTTTCAACCTTAACCAAGACATCCTCTACTAAGTCGTATGGCTTCTTCATGGGCTTATCTGCCATCTCTAGTGAGATGTGTGCAGGTTGTACCTCAAGGATTCCCAACTTCTCCATTACAGAGAGTGGCATGAGGTTGATGCTTGACCCTAGGTCACACAGAGCCTTTTCAAAGATCATAGTGCCTATGGTGCAAGGAATCAGAAAGCGTCCAAGATCTGGAAGCTTCTGAGGTAGCTCTTGCTGAACCAAAGCATGGAGTTCTTTAGTAAGCAGTGGAGGTTCTTCCTCCAGATGCTTTGTACCAAATAACTTGGTATTTAGCTTCATTAGAGCTCCTAGGAAACAAGCAACTTGCTCTTCCCTAGTGTCTTCCTCCTTACTTGAGGATGAGTAGTCATCAGAACTCATGCACTGCAGAAGTGCATTCAAAGGAACCTCAATAGTCTTTATGATTTTCTTTGGTTCTGGGCTAGAGGGTTCTTGAGTGGGATTTAAGCACTTAGAGGGTGTGCTTTGGCTGGCGTTCAACGCCAGCTCTGTTAGCTTATTGGGCGTTGAACGCCCTTGCTGTCCACCCTAACTGGCATTAAACGCCAGTCCCTCTAGTATTCTGGGCGTTGAACCCCCCGCAGGGCGTTGAACGCCTAGTAAGGGGTTTTTCACTGGCGTTCAGCGCCAGAATGGCTGCCTGGTTGGGCGTCGAACACCCACTGAGGCGTTCCTTGCTGGCGTTCAGCGCCAGAAAGCCTTCCTATTTGGGCGTTGAACGCCCAGCCAGTGCTCTCTGGTTGGCGTTCGACGCCAGCTTTTCTGCCAGGATGGGCGTTAAACGCCCAGTGAGGGCTTCCTCATTGGCGTTTAACGCCAGGCTTGCTGCCATTGCGGGCGTTGAATGCCCAGTGAGGGCTTCTTCACTGGCGTTCAACGCCACCCCAATCTTCTCAGTTTCGGCCTCTTCCTCCATGGTTATGGCCTTGTACTTTTGTCTAGGATTAACCTCAGTATTACTGGGAAGGGTGTCTGGAGGAGTCTCAGGGATCCTCTTACTCAGTTGACCAACCTATACCTCCAAATTTCTAATGGAGGACCTTGTTTCATTAATAAAACTGTGGGTGGTCTTAGTGAGGCTAGAAACCAGAATGGCTAAGTTAGAGAGTCTCTGCTTTGAGGTTTCCATATTCCCTTAAGAAGATGAGAATGGTGGTCTGTTATCGAACCTATTCTGGCTCCTTCCACCTTGATTATTATTGAAACCTTGCTGAGGTTTCTGTTGATCCATCCATGAGAAGTTAGGATGATTCCTCCATGAAGGGTTGTAAGTGTTTCTATAGGGCTCTCCCATGCAATTCACCTCCTCCATGGTGGTTTGATCAAGATCATAAACTTCTTCTTCAAGAGAAGCTTCCTGATTACTGCCAGATGCAGCTTGCATCCCAGTCAGATATTGAGAGATCATGTTGACCTGTTGGGTCAAGATCTTATTCTGAGCCAAGATGGCATTCAGAGTCTCAACTTCATGAACTCCTTTCTTCTAAGAGATTTCATGGTTTACAGGATTTCTTATAAAAGTATACATGAACTGGTTGTTAGCAACCATTTTAATGAGTTCTCTTGCTTCTGCAGGTGTTTTCTTTAAGTGGAGGGATCCACCTGCAGAGTTATCCAATGAAATCTTGGATATCTCGGACAAGCCATCATACAACACTTCTATGATGGACCACTCTGAGAGCGTATCAGGAGGACATCTCCTGATCAGTTGCTTGTATCTTTCCCAAGCTTCATAGAGGGATTCACCTTCTCTTTGTCTGAAGGTTTAAACTTCCACTCTAATTTTGCTCATCCTTTGAGGAGAAAAGAATTTAGCAAAAAAAGCATTAACAAACTTTTTCCAAGAGTCAAGACTCTCTCTAGGTTGGGCATCCAACCATAGCTTTGCTCTGTCTCTTAAAGCAAATGGAAAGAGCATCAACTTGTAGACTTTAGGATTACTCCATTAGTCTTTACAGTATCACAGATCTGTAAGAATTTTGCTAAGAACTGATGTGGATCTTCCATTGAAAGTCCATGAAATTTGTAGTTCTGCTGTAGAAGAGAGACTAACTAAGGCTTAAGCTCAAAATTGTTAGCTCCAATAGCAAGTACAACAATGCTTCTGCCATAAAAGTCAGAGGTAGGCATGGTGATGTCACCAAGGGCCTTTCTAGGCTCCTCTTGAGGTTCGGCCATGTCCTCTAATTCTTGTTCAAAACTTTCTGAAAGGTCTCTTCCGGAGTGTTGTGCTTTAGCTTGTTGTAAATGCCTCCTTAAAGTCTTCTCAGGTTCAAGATCAGGAGTTAAGAGGGGTTCTTTATCCCTGTTCCTGGTCATAAACAAGAAGAAAAGAAAAAGAAAGATGGAAAAGAAGAAAGCTCTTTGTGCCAATTGGCAAGAAGCTCCTCCTTAAAGTCAGAAGTGAAGAAAGAAGAAGAAGAAGAAAGAAAAGAAGTAGAAGAAAAATACTTTGGAAATAGTATATAAGAGTAAATAAGAGAGGATGAAAGTTGAGAAGAAAGAATAGAGAGGGGGGTAGAATTGAATAATATAGATGTGAGAAGAAGAGTAGTATAAATAGAAAGAGTAAATAAGAGTTAAAATATTTTTATTTTTATTTTATTTATTTAATTAATTATTTTTCAAAAATTATGGTTAAAAGTTTAAAAAAAATTTTAAAATTTAAATGTTAAATTTTCGAAAATAGATGAGAGAGAAGAGGAAGATATGATGTTCAAAAATTAAGAAGAGAGAGTTAGTTAAGTGGTTTTGAAAAAGAAGAGAGAGAAGATAAGATATTAATTAAGAAAAGATTTTAATTTAAAACAAAATAGAAGATAAGATAAGAAAAGATTTGAAATTAAAATTTAAAATTAGAAAAAGATAAGACTTTGAAATTTGATTTTGAAAAAGATATGATTTTAAAATTTGAAATTTGAAAAAGATAAGATAAGATTTTTAAATTTTGAAAAAGATAAGAAATGATTTTGAAAAAGATATGATTTTTATTTTTTTTAAAAAAGATTTGATTTTTGAAAACTTGACAACTAAGATATGATAAGATAAAAATTTAAAATCAAAATCTGAATTTTTATTGTTATTTTCGAAAATTAAGTGAAAGATAAGATAGAAAAGATATTTTTTATTTTTTTAATTTATTGATGAAAGAGAAAAACACAAAAAAAAAAGACACAAGACTTAAAATTTTTAGATCTAGCAGACTAGCACCCCTTTATTTTCGAAAATTTGGAAGGAAAAACAAGGGGACACCAAACTTAAAAATTTTAAGATAAAAACACATACAAGACTCAAGAACATTTTGAAGACTCACAAGAACACAAAGAACAAAACTTAAAGACTCAAAGAACACAAGAACATAACAAGAACACCAAACTTAAAATTTTTAGAAAGCCAACAAGAAATTTTCGAAAAACAAAAGAAAAATAATAAGAAGATACCAAACTTAAAGACTTGACATAAGATTAAACTAAGGAAAAATTATTTTTGAAAATTTTTAGAAAGAAAGACTGAAGGAACACGAAATTTTACCAAAAACATAAGCACAACGCTCTAACCAATTGAGCACAAATTAAGCAAAGAAAATACAAATTTTTGAAAAGCTTTTTAAAATTTTTGAAAAAATGGAAAAGAAAAAATAAAAATAAAAGACTCAACACGAACACAAGACTCAAACAAAGAACAAAGATTAAACAAAGAAAATAAAAATAATTTTGAAAAACTTTTTTCTATTTTTTCGAAAATTTGAAGAAAAGAAAATAAAAATAAAAGACTCAAATCAAAGTTATACTCTTGCAAAAATCAAAGACTCAACGAGAACATAAGTTGAACAAAGAAAAGAAAAAAATATTTTTGAAAAGGTTTTTAATGATGTTCAAAAATTAGAGAAGAAGAAAACAAAAATAAAAGACTCAATTAAAATAAAATAAATTACCTGATCTAGGGAGCAAGACAATCCGTCAGTTTGTCCAAACTCAACAATTCCCGGCAACGGTGCCAAAAACTTGGTAGCAAGAAATCCCACACCTTCGTACTGTTGTACCAGCAAGTGCACTGGGTCGTCCAAGTAATACCTGAGCGAGTCAGGGTTGATCCCACAAGGATTATGGTTTGAAGCAAGCTATGGTTATCTTGCAGGTCTTAGTCAGGCAGATCAGACAGTTGTTGGATATGGAATTGTATTAGGACTTTTGGATTCAGCAATAGGTATATGTTGAAGGATTGGAGTTGCTTTGTCTTTCTGAATTAACTTTGGTACTACTATCTTCTCTGTTTGTGAATGATCTTCTTCTATGGCAGGCTGTATGTGATCAATGCCATGGGCCGTGGTCATTGATCTCCTCTGCTACAGATTGAACGCCATTGGCCGTGGTCATCCAATCTGACGAAGGGTGAAGCACTAGCAAGTCATTCTCTTGGCGATCCTACTCAAAACGCCACAGACAAGGTCGAATCTTCCGGATAAGAGAATGCTGCTTCTTTGGATTCTACCATATACCACGGAGACCCTAATCTCCCCAGAAATCGGCTGAACTGGTGTCTCGAGAAGTTCGCAACGAAGTCATGGATTAACCGTCTGAGAGATGTATAAACATAGCTGTTGGCTCGTGCTTTCCAGTCACGTATTCACCCGAACCAAGTAGACGCGGGTGTTTGTCAGGCACGTTCGTCTTCATGTGATGAACAGAGCTAATTTGTCAGATCATCATATTCACCACGATGAAGATCTGATATGCATCTTAGAAACAGATCAAACACAGATCGGAGAAGAAATAGTAATATTTTTATTAATTTATAGAACTCAGCAGGGCTCCTCCCCTCAACCTAGGAGGTTTAGAAACTCATGCTGAAGTGAAAACATTTATGAAAACAGAAAATATAATCCAAAAGCTAAACCAAAAGCTCTAAATTACATAAAATAAATCCCTTAAATACTAAACAAATGACTAGTAAGGGTAAAATAGTCTATTTAGTGCTAAAATCCACTTCTGGGGCCCACTTGGTGAGTGCTTGGACTGAGCCTTGATGAGATCCACGTGATATGAGGTCTCTTGGGCGTGGAATGCCAGCTAGGGGGACCTCTTTGGGCGTTTGTACATTGGTATCTGCTCTTTGGGCGCTGGATGCCTGGAAGGAAGCAGGAAGCTAGGGTTGGACGTCAGTTTTGGGCCTTCTAATATGAAGCAAAGTATGAACTATTATATATTGCTGGAAAGCTATAGAAGTCAGCTTTCCATAGTCGTTAAGAGCGCTCCATTTGGACTTCTGTAACTCCAAAAAAGCTCTTTTGAATGCAAGTAGGTCAGCTCTAGACAACATCTGTAGTGCTTTCTCTGTCTCTGTATCAGACTTCTACTGCAACTCCTCAATTTCAGCCAGAAAATACCTAAAATTGTCCAAAAAACATAAAAACTCAACCAAAAATGTGAATTTAACACTAAAACCTATAAAACTTAACAAAAACTAAATAAAAACTACTAAAAACCATATGAAAGTGATGTCAAAAAGCGTATAAAAAAACCACTCATCAAGGACGATAGTTCGAGCTCATTCCAAAAATCCTATGGAGTTACAATATAATAGAACAATCATCAACCAAAAAGACTGCTTTCACTCTAGTATATGGTTGTGATGTCATGATTCCGGTTGAAGTATCACATCAATCTAGCCAAACACAAAATATAACCGACAATGCAAATGCCAAGCTAGGAGCAACCGAGCTGGACTTAGTGGAAGAAATCTGAGACAATACACTAATACAAAAATTTGAAACTCAACTTGCTATAACTCAGAAGTACAACAAGAGAATTAAGCCAAGCTCATTCTGTGAAGGAGACCTCATCCTCAGGAAAACAAAAAAGGCACGAAAACCACAAGGTCATGGGAAACTAAGTGTCAATTGGGAAGACCCTTTCTGAATATCGAAGGTCATTGGACATGGAGCATACAAACTACAAACTTTACAAGGCAATGATCTCCCTAGTACATGGAATTTTTCATCTTTAAAATTACGTTATAGCTAGATCTATATGCCGGGACAAGGGGATGTACTCTTTTTCCTACTACCAAATTTTATCCCTAAGTTGGATTTTTCTGGAGAGGTTTTAATGAGGCACACCTCCCCCACCTTTCAACTATGCAACTTATCATCAATATAACTCTATTTTTTGCAATCATTGACTACTAATCTCTATCGATTCTTTCTTGAACCAATTAACAAGGATATGCACCTTTCGAGTTATTTCTTCCAAAACTGCAAAACATACAACAAATTCACAACCACACAGGAACTATTCTTTCCTACACATTATCAAAATTTATCAAACAAAATACCAACTTCAAAACAAATAGCATACATAGCCATAACCCAAATCACCAAACCATGTACATACAAAACAAAATTAACATCATTCAAATAATAACCACAATCATATCAAAGCTACCAAACTAATACTAGCAAATCATAATCTGTTCAAAATACAATTCAAAATATATCAAAACTCCATATCAGGCCGCATCTACATTTTCATCTTCCCCTTCTTGGTCAGCATTATCATCCACCAAATGCCCACCCATCATGACCTTCCAGGGATCCATCATAGCAAAATTCACGGTTGGAGCAATAAATTTGGCGTGTTCAGACACTCTATCAAACCCCACAGCAAACATCTTGAAGCCATACTTCTCTTTCTCTGTCTCCAAGCTTTTCTTCTCCGCAGACAACTCCATAACCCTTGTCTCTAACTCCGATTTCTCCTTATTTAGGTCAACCTCTTTCTTCTTCAACTGTATTACCTTGTCATGCAACATCTTTTTTTCTTCTACAGCATCTTGCAATTTTTTTCCTGTCTCTATGTTCTCCTTCATAAGTTGCTCCACACTAGTTTTATCAAAAGAGTCCTTCAAATACTTCAGCTCCTGGGTACGACCCATACACATCAGTCGAGCACCAATCACCTATATACACACAACCCATCAATCCAAGGAACATTTAATAACTTAATCAAAATAAAGAACCAGAACTACTTACCTGCATATGCCGACCTATTCCAACATCACCGAAGAAGGCTAGTTCACCCCGGCCCCTCCTTCAACCTTTACATTGCTTGCTGAATCCTCCTTCTCAACATTTTTTGTCTTGAAGAAAGCACGGAGGTTGCTCGTAGTCACTTTCGGCGCTTCCTCACCTGCAAACAAGCATATCACACACAAATCATTACCATATTCAAAGACTATAATAACAATAAGCAAGATTCTACATTTTTACCTCGATAATTAACCACAACCTATCTATCAGCCTCCCATTCTAACAACTCCACTATAGCTAACAAACTCAATCCATTCCTAATATCTGCCAGGGAAATGCATGCCAAAATAACGAAAATCTTTCCAACCAAAACTCATCTACATAAAACGAGAACTCCTCCTCAGCCGATCTCACCTTGACAAACATTGGCTTAAACCTCTTAAAGGACAATTTATACAAACTAAAAATGGCCCGATTAGGAATACTCACCAAGTTCAACCAACGACCTTTCCTCACACCTTTAGCTTGGAATAACACAAAAAACACTTCTAGAGAGGAATCTATCTCTAACAATTCCATTAGAATTTCAAAACTCCTAACAAAGGCCCAGGAATTTAGGTGTAATTACAATGGCTCACTCTTCAACTGCATCAATACATCGTGATGAAAAATGGTAAATGAAAACCTAATACCCAACTCAACAAATAAACATCTATATATGTAAAAATATTCATACCATTCCCCTCTATGAAAAATATGATCAGCACCGTCACACAGTAAAAATTTGATTTTCACGTTCTCCTGGTGCGCAAATTGTGAACTCGCACAACTTAACCGGCAAGTGTTCCGGGTCATCCAAGTAATACCTCAGGTGAGTGAGGGTCGATCCCACAAGGATTGTCGGACTGAGCAACAATGGTTATCCAATTGGCTTAGTTAGGCAGACAGAAAAGGTTATTTGTTAGTTGAAATTGCATAGAACAGTAAATAAGAGAGTAAAGAAAGCAATTAAAAGGTTTCTGTAAAAACAGGAAGAGAAAACAGTTAAGGTTTCGGAGATGTTTACCTTTTAGGATTAAAAGTTCTTTCCAACTATTTTGACAATATATGATTCATTCCATGGCAAACTGTAAATGACTAAACCCTAATCTCTTAGTGATTTAGCCTCCTCTAACCTTCATTAACCGCCACTCTCGTGATCACTCAATTCTGATTAGAGGGTTAAGTGCAAAACTAGTTTATAGCCACAAAACCCTAATTACCCAAAGCTAACAGGATTATATGTCACATATCCCAATTAGTTCATGTAATTAGCAATTTAGGAGGAATTTGTTTTCAAGTTGTTGTTCAAGCGAGATAACTCTCTCGAGAATCACAAGAACTCATGTAGAATAAGGGTCATACTCTCATTCCACCTAGATTCATAAGATTAAGAACGAAAACAATCCTTGAAATTGAATCAGTACATTAATTAAAATAGAAAAGTAATAGTCTTAATCCATAAAAATGAACAGAGCTCCTAACCTTAACAGAAGAGGTTAGTGGCTCATGGTATACAGAAAAAAACTAGGGTTCTGAAAAGTGCAAAACTCTGATCTCCCAAAAAGGGGTGGATCTTTTTCCTTTTATACTAACCTAATTTAATTTAAAACAAAATAAAAATAATTAATTTCTAAACTAAAAGATATTATTTGTAAATAAAAATTACAAAAGGAAAATAAGATATAACTAATACTAAATGCTAAATCCACTAGAGATGCTCCAAGAGTGGGCCTTGAAATTCGGATCAGGCTTGCTGGCGCTAAACACCAGCTTGGCATTTAGCGCCCCAAGGGGGATACGCCAGCTTCTCTGTTTTAGCTCCAAACTCTGCCAAACTGCTCCGAATTTCTCCTGAAATCATAAAAATACTAAAACAACTCAAAGTAGCATCCAAAGAGGATTTTTGCACTAAAATCAAATAATACTAAATAGAATCTAACTAAAAACAACTAGAAGATGACAAGAAAAAGGGTACAAGATGCTCACGCATCGCAACACCAAACTTAAACTGTTGCTTGTTCTCCAGTAACCAAAAATAATATAGGAAGAAGAGAAAATACTTAAGACTTGAGTTGTCATTTAAGCTCATGTCTAGTTACTGAATGGGGCTAATGACCCTCTAATTCTGAATAGGTTTGGTATCTCACTATCTTTTGAAGCTTGGAAATATTAGTATCCTTTAGAACTAGAATTCAGATGATATTATAGATTCTCTTCTTTAGGCTCTAATTGATTCTTGAACACAGCTCTTTCTTTTCTTTTCTTTGGTGCTTTGCACCTTGAGCCTAGCCATAACTCTAAGTGTTTTGTCTTCATGCTTAACTTGAAATAAGAACACCACAAGCACTTAACTGGGAAACTCTTTGAGTCCTATTTTTTTCTATTTATTCTTCCCAGACAGTAGTGCTCAGAGCCTTAGGCATACTCTGCAACAGCAATTGGTCACGACTTTAAGTGTTTAGTCTCAAGGGTTACTTGACACTTTCACACCACAAGCATATGGTTAGGGAAAACCACCCTTTTGAGCTTTAGATCAGTTTTGACCCTCCTAACTATTGATACTCAAAGCCTTGGACCTTTTTTTATTTTTCTTTTCTTTTTCTTTCTTTTTGCTGTTTGTTTTGCGTCAAGAATCAATCTTTTTCTTATTTTAGAGAATCAATAATACTTTTCTAAGTTCCCATTCCTCAAGAACTAATATTCTTAACTCCAATATTAAATATGCACTGTTAATTCGTACATTCAGAAATAAAGATAGTGCCACCACATTAAAGAAACTAGAAAACTCATAATATATAACTCAAGATCTCATGCATCTTACTACTTCTTCTTTTGATTTTTCTTTAAGCTCGGTGACCAATACATGAGACATCTTTTAAAGATAAACATAAAGTATTAAAATAAACAATTAAAATAGAGTGCAAGAAAATCCTACTAGTGATCATGCAACTTAAAATAAAGAACAAAAAATAGAATGAAATACCAAAAAATAGAAATAAGATAAGGGAGAGGAAAATAAAACCGAACCACCTCAGTCGTGGTGGCTGCTGCCCCTTCCGAGAATCCTCTCTGGCACTTCAGCTCCTCTATGGTGTGCCCCCTGCCTCCTCTACTCCTCCACCAGCTGGTGGAGGATAGCAGAGTGATCCTGATGCTCTATCCTCAGCAGATCAACAGATAATGTCAGCTCCCCTATGGATGTGGTCAACTGGTCCCAGCAGTCACGGGAAGGGAAATAGATTCCCTAAGACATCTCCGGAAGATCCTGTAGAGGCAGTGGAATTGGCTCATGCTGTGGTCCATGCCCGAGCTCTCTAGCATGAACATGCTCCAGCCTCCATATCCTTTCTAGTAATCGGCCTATCAATGTCGATCGGGGTATCTCCATCAATGTGAGCTCCAGCTGCTGTACATAGGTGATAGATAAGGCAAGGGAAAGCCAATCCCGCAGAGGTGGAGGCCTTGTCAGCTATCTTGTAGAACTCCTAAGAGACTACCTCGTGCACCTCCACCTCATTGCCGAGCATGATACAGTGAATCATCACTGCCCGCTTGACTGTAACCTTAGAATGGTTACTCGTAGAGAGAATGGAATGTTGGATGAACTCCAACCATCCTCGAACAACTAGCTTCAGGTCATGCCTACTGGTGCACGAAATTACAATCACACTTTTGCAACTCCTCACAACTAACCAGCAAGTGCACTGGGTCGTCCAAGTAATACCTTACGTGAGTAAGGGTCGATCCCACGGAGATTGTCGGCTTGAAGCAATCTATGGTTTAATTCATGAAGAACAGCAGAGCTCCTCACCCCCAACAATGGGGTTTAGAGACTCATGCCGTAGAGAATACAATATGAAATGTGTAAAGTGTCATGAGGTACAAAATGAATCACTAAAAGTAGTTTTTATAGTAAACTAGTGACCTAGGGTTACAGAAAATGAGTAAGCTAGGGTGTTTAGTGTAAAAATCCACTTTCGGGGCCTACTTAGTGTGTGCTTGGGCTGAGCATTGAAGCTTTCATGTGTAGACACTTTTCTTGGAGCTAAACGCCAGCTTTTGTGCCAGTTTGGGCGTTTAACTCCAGTTTTTATGCCAATTCTGGCGTTAAATGCTAGAATTCTTGAGCTGACTTAGAACGCCTGTTTGGGCCATCAAATCTCGGACAAAGTATGGACTATTATATATTGTTGGAAAGCCCAGGATGTCTACTTTCCAACGCAATTGAGAGCGTGCCAATTGGGCTTCTGTAGCTCCAGAAAATCTACTTTGAGTGCAGAGAGTTCAGAATCCAACAGCATCTGCAGTCCTTTTTCAGCCTCTGAATCAAATTTTTGCTCAAGTCCTTCAATTTCAGCCAGAAAATACCTGAAACCACAGAAAAACACACAAACTCATAGTAAAGTCCAGAAAAGTGAATTTTAAATAAAAACTAATAAAAATATAATAAAAACTAATTAAAATTTACTAAAAATATACTAAAAACAATGCCAAAAAGTGTATAAATTATCCGCTCATCAAAACACCAAACTTAAATTGTTGCTTGTCACCAAGCAACTGAAAATCATATAGGATAAAAAGAAGAGAATATACAATGAATTCTAAAAACATCTATGAAGATCAGTCTTAATTAGATGAGCGGGGCTTTTAGCTTTTTGCCTCCGAACAGTTTTGGCATCTCACTTTATCCCTTGAGATTCAGAATGATTGGCATCTATAGGAACTCAGAATTCAGATAGTGTTATTGATTCTCCTAGTTCAGTATGTTGATTCTTGAACACAGTTACTTTATGAGTCTTGGCCGTGACCCTAAGCATTTTGTTTTCCAGTATTACCACCGGATATATAAATACCACAGACACATAACTGGGTGAACCTTTTCAGATTGTGACTCAGCTTGCTAAAGTCCCTAATTAGAGGTGTCCAGAGCTCTTAAGCACACTCTTTTTCCTTTGGACCACGACTTTAACCGCTCAGTCTCAAGTTTT
>NC_029789.2:104649079-104654578 GCF_000816755.2 Arachis ipaensis | reverse complement strand
CCCCCTTTTCCTCTTTACAATAACTACTAGACTTTTTAGTATTTTTACTAAGAACTTCGTTCTTTTTCGTCACTTACATTTTTTTTTTTTTCTTTTTTTTACACTTTTTTTTCTCTCTTTTTTTTTCGTTCGTCTTTTTCGGTTATCGGGAAATTTGGTTTTCCGTTCCCATCTTATTTTTCCTAGGTTCCGAAACTCGTAGTCACCTATCCTCCCGGGTGTCCTTATTTTAGGACCGGATTCGCCGATTTGGTTCGACAGGGAATTCTTTCAAGAGCCAACAATTTTAACATTCATAAACAACAATTTCAAAAATATGCACTGTTCAAGCATTCATTCAGAAAAACATAAAGTATTGCCACCACATCAAAATAATTAAACTATTTTAAAATTTGAAATTCATGTACTTCTTTTTCTTTTTCAATTAAAAATATTTTTCATTTAAGAAAGGTGATGGATTCATTTTCATAGCTTTAAGGCATAAACACTTAGACACTAGTGATCATGTAATAAGACACAAACAAAAATAAACATAAAGCATAAAAATTCGAAAAACAGAAAATAAAGAACAAGGAAATTAAAGAACGGGTCCACCTTAGTGATGGCAGCTTGTTCTTCCTCTTGAAGATCTAATGGAGTGCTTTAGCTCCTCAATGTCTCTTCTTTGCCTTTGTTGCTCCTGTTGAGGTCCATGAGTGGGCTCTCTTGTTTGCTCCATCCTTTTCTTAGTGATGGGCTTTTAAGATGAATCTCTCCATCTCCCATGACTCGGAGGTGGAAGCTTTTGCCTTCCCTTTCCTCTTTCTAGAGATTTCTCCGGCCTTAGGTGCCATAAATGGTTATGGAAACACAAAAAGCAATGCTTTTTCCACACCAAACTTAGAAGGTTTGCTCGTCCTCAAGCAAAAGAAGAAAGAAGGGAGGAGAAGAAGAAGAAAATGGAGGAGATGGAGATGTGTGAGTGGTTAAGAGGTGATGGGGAAGGGTGTTATGGGAAGGTGTGAAGAAAAGAGAGAGTAAGTTGAGGTTAGTGGGGATCCTGTGGGGTCCACAGATCCTGAGGTGTCAAGAATTTCTCATCCCTGCACCAATTAGGCTTGCAAAATGCCCTTTGCTGCCAATCCTAGCGTTAAACGCCAGGTTGCTGCCCATTTCTGGCATTTAACGCCAGCTTCTTGCCCTTTTCTGGCGGTAAACGCCAGTAAGCTTCTCCTCCAAGGTGTGCTGTTTTTAATATTGTTTTTCATTCTTTTTTTTTGCTTTTTCAGATGTTTTTGTGACTTCACATGATCATCAACCTACAGGAAATATAAAATAACAATAGAAAATAAATAGATATAAAATTGGGTTGCCTCCTAACAAGTGCTTCTTTATTGTCTTTAGCTAGACCTTTACTGAGCTTTATTCAAGCATCAGTTTTGAGCATTCTTGCTCAAAATTGCTTTCAAGATAATGTTTGATTCTCTGTCCATTAACAATGAACTTTTTGTCAGAATCAATATCTTGAAGTTCAACATATCCATATGGTGACACTCCTGTAATCACATATGGTCCCCTCCACCGAGATTTTAATTTCCTGGGGAATAATCTGAGCCTAGAGTTGAACAGCAGAACTTTTTGTCCTGGTTCAAAGACTCTGGATGACAATTTCTTGTCATGCCACTTTTTTGCTTTTTCCTTATAAATTTTTGCATTTTCAAAAGCATTGAGTCTAAACTCCTCTAGCTCATTTAGCTGGAGCAATCTTTTCTCACCAGCTAACTTAGCATCCATGTTTAGGAATCTGGTTGTCCAGTAGGCTTTATGTTCCAGTTCCACGGGCAGATGACAGGCCTTCCCATACACAAGCTGGTATGGAGAGGTTCCTATAGGAGTCTTGAATGCTGTTCTGTAAGCCCACATAGCATCATCCAATCTCTTTGCCCAATCCTTTCTATGAGCAATTACAGTTCGTTCCAGGATTCTCTTTAGTTCTCTGTTAGAGACTTCAGCCTGCCATTTGTCTGTGGATGATACGGAGTTGCTACTTTGTGGCTAATTCCATATCAAACCATAGCAGAGTAAAGCTGTTTATTGCAGAAATGGGTGCCCCCATCACTGATTAGTACTCTAGGAACACCAAATCTGCTAAAAATATATTTCTGGAGGAACTTCAGCACAGTCTTGGTATCATTAGTGGGTGTGGCAATTGCCTCCACCCATTTAGATACGTAGTCTACTGCCACCAGAATGTAAGTGTTTGAGTATGATGGTGGGAAAGGACCCATGAAGTCAATACCCCATACATCAAACAACTCAATCTCTAAGATCCCTTGTTGAGGCATGGCATAACCATGAGGCAAGTTACCAGCTCTTTGGCAACTGTCACAGTTACGCACAAACTCTCAGGCATCTCTATAGAGAGTAGGCCAATATAAGCCACATTGGAGGACTTTAGTGGCTGTTCGCTCACTTCCGAAATGTCCTCCATATTGTGATCCATGGCAATGCCACAGGATCTTCTGTGCCTCTTCTCTAGGGACGCATCTGCAGATCATTCCGTCTGCACATCTCTTAAAGAGATATGGTTCATCCCATAAGTAGTACTTTGCATCAGAAATTAGTTTTTTCTTTTGCACCCTGCTGTACTCCTGGGGTATGAACCTCACAGCTTTATAATTTTCAATGTCTGCAAACCATGGTGCTTTCTGAATGGCAAAGAGTTGCTCATCCGAAAAGGTTTCAGAGATCTCAGTAGAAGGGAGGGACGCCCCAGCTACTGGTTCTATCCGGGATAGGTGATCAGCTACCTGGTTCTCCGTTCCTTTTCTGTCTCTTATTTCTATATCAAACTCTTGCAGAAGCAACACCCATCTTATGAGCCTGGGTTTTGAATCCTGCTTTGTGAGTAGATATTTAAGAGCAGCATGGTCAGTGTACACAATCACTTTTGATCCTACTAAATAGGATCTAAATTTGTCAATGGCATAAACCACTGCAAGTAACTCCTTTTCTGTGGTTGTGTAATTCTTCTGTGTGTCATTTAGAACACGACTGGCATAGTAAATGACGTGCAAAAGCTTGTTGTGCCTTTATCCTAACACTGCACCAATGGCATGGTCACTGGCATCACACATTAATTCGAATGGTAATGTCCAGTCAGGTGCAGAGATTACTGGTGCTGTGACCAGCTTGGCTTTCAGGGTCTCAAACGCCTGCAGACACTCTGTGTCAAACACAAATGGTGTGACAGCAGCTAGCAGGTTGCTTAGAGGTTTTGTAATTTTTGAAAAATCCTTTATGAACCTCCTATAGAATCCTGCATGCCCCAGAAAGCTTCTTATTGCCTTAACATTGGCAGGTGGTGGTAATTTCTCAATTACCTCTACCTTAGCTTGATCCACCTCTATTCCCTTGCTTGAAATTTTGTGCCCAAGGATAATTCCTTCAGTCACCATAAAGTGACATTTTTCCCAGTTTAAGACCAGGTTAGTCTCTTGGCACCTTTTCAAGACAAGTGCTAGATGATCAAGACAGGAGCTGAATGAGTCTCCAAATAATGAGCGGATAATTTATACGCTTTTTGGCATTGTTTTTAGTATGTTTTTAGTATGTTTTTAGTATATTTTAGTTAGTTTTTATTATGTTTTTATTATTTTTTTAAATAAAAATCACTCTTCTGGACTTTACTATGAGTTTGTGTGTTTTTCTGTGATTTCAGGTATTTTCTGGCTGAAATTGAGGGACCTGAGCAAAAATCTGATTCAGAGGCTGAAAAAGGACTGCAGATGCTGTTGGATTCTGACCTCCCTGCACTCAAAGTAGATTTTCTGGAGCTACAGAAGCCCAATTGGTGCCCTCTTAATTGAGTTGGAAAGTAGACATCCTGGGCTTTTCAGCAATATATAATAGTCCATACTTTGCCCAAGATTTGATGGCCCAAACAGGCATTCCAAGTCAGCTCAAGAATTTTGGCGTTTAACTCCAAAACTGGCACAAAAGCTGGAGTTAAACGCCCAAACTGGCACAAAAGCTGGCGTTTAACTCCAAGAAAAGTCTATACACATGGAAACTTCAATGCTCAGCCCAAGCACACACCAAGTGGGCCCGGAAGAAGATTTCTGCATTAATTACTCATTTCTGTAACCCTAGGCTACTAGTTTTCTATAAATAGGACCTTTTGCTATTGTATTAGGGAGATCTTTTTGATAAGTCTTATGCTATCTTAGACACGTTTGGAGGCTGGCCATTCGGCCATGCCTAGACCTTGTTCTTATGTATTTTCAATGGTGGAGTTTCTACACACCATAGATTAAGGTGTGGAGCTCTGCTGTTCTTCATGAATTAATACAAAGTACTATTGTTTTTCTATTCAACTCAAGTCTATTTCTTCTCTAAGATATTCATTCGCACCCAAGAACATGATGAATGTGATGATTATGTGACACTCATCACCATTCTCACCTATGAACGCGTGACTGACAACCACTTCCGTTCTACATGCAAACAAGCTTGAATGTGTATCTCTTGAGTTTCTAATCTCGGATTGGAACCTTCGTGGTATAGGCTAGAATTATTGGCAGCCATTCTTGAGATCCGGAATGTCTAAACCTTGTCTGTGGTATTCTGAGTAGGATTTGGGAAGGGATGACTGTTACGAGCTTCAAACTCGCAATTGTTGGGCGTGTGACAGACACAAAAGGATCAATGGATCCTATTCCAGCATGATCGAGAACCGACAGATGATTAGCCGTGCGGTGACAGCGCATTTGGAACGTTTTCACTGAGAGGACGGGAAGTAGCCATTGACAACAGTGATGCCCAACATAAAGCTTGCCATGGAAAGGAGTATGAATGATTGGAAGAAGGCAATAGGAAAGCAGAGGTTCAGGAGGAACAAAGCATCTTCATACGCTTATCTGAAACTCCAACTGAAGAATTACATAAGTATCTCTATCCTTATTTTATGTTTTATTTATCTTTTAATTATCAATACTCCATCACCATATGAATTTGCCTGACTAAGATTTACAAGGTGACCATAGCTTGCTTCAAGCCGATAGTCTCCGTGGGATCGACCCTTACTCATGTAAGGTTTATTACTTGGACGACCCAGTGCACTTGCTGGTTAGTTGTGCGGAATTGTGACAAAGTGTGATTCATGTTTAAGAGCTCCAAGTCCTTTGGCGCCATTGTTGATGATCACAATTTCATGCACCAAGTTTTTGGTGCCGTTGCCGGGGATTGTTCGAGTTTGGACAACTGACGGTTCATCTTGTTGCTTAGATTAGGTACTTTTCTTTTTATTTTTCAGAATTTTTAAGAATGAATTCTAGAGTTTCAAGGTGATGCTCTTATCATCACAAAAGCTGATTGATTCTCATCAATTTAGCTGCTGAATGTAATGTCCTGCTGAAGCTTGGCTAACCATGTCTAATCTTTTTAGCCTGAAGCTTTAGACTAACATTGCATGAGTCCTGGAATTCTCATTAAAAGTTTTGATTCTCTTTATTTTCTTTT
>NC_029789.2:104636136-104647414 GCF_000816755.2 Arachis ipaensis | reverse complement strand
TTATTATATTTTATATTTTTATTAGTTTTTATTTAAAATTCAATTTTCTAGATTTTACTATGAGTTTGTATATTTTTCTGTGATTTCAGGTGGCTGAAATNATTGTTTTTAGTATGTTTTTAGTATATTTTAATTAGTTTTTATTATATTTTTATTAGTTTTTATTTAAAATTCAATTTTCTAGATTTTACTATGAGTTTGTATATTTTTCTGTGATTTCAGGTATTTTCTGGCTGAAATTGAGGGACCTGAGCAAAAATCTGATTCAGAGGCTGAAAAAGGACTGCAGATGCTGTTGGATTCTGACCTTCCTGCACTCAAAGTAAATTTTCTGGAGCTACAAAAGCCCAATTGATGCGCTCTCAATTGCGTTGCAAAGTAGACATCTTGGGCTTTCCAGCAATATATAAGAGTCCATACTTTGCTCGAGATTTGATGGCCCAAACAGGTGTTCCAAGTCAGCTCAAGAATTCTGGCGTTTAACGCCAAAATTGGCATAAAAACTGGAGTTAAACGCCCAAACTGGCACAAAAGTTGGCGTTTAACTCCAAGAAAAGTCTTTACACATGAAAGCTTCAATGCTCAGCCCAAGCTCACACCAAGTGGGTCCCGGAAGTGGATTTTTACTCTAAACACGCTAGCTTAGTCATTTTCTGTAACCCTAGGTGACCAGTTTACTATAAAAACTACTTTTAGTGATTCATCTTGTACCTCATGACACTTTACACGTTTCATATTGTATTCTCTACGGCATGAGTCTCTAAACCCTATTGTTGGGGGTGAGGAGCTCTGCTGTTCTTCATGAATTAATGCAATTACTATTATTTTCCATTCTATCACGCTTGCTTCTATTCTAAGATATTCATTCGAACTTCAACCTGATGAATGTGATGATCCGTGACACTCATCATCATTCTCACCTATGAACACGTGCCTGACAACCACCTCCGTTCTACCTTAGATTGAATGCATATCTCTTAGCCTCATGATTCAGATCAGAGTCTTCGTGGTATAAGCTAGAATTATTGGCGGCCATTCTTGAGATCCGGAACGTCTAAACCTTGTCTGTGGTATTCTGAGTAGGATCTGGGAAGGAATAACTATGACGAGCTTCAAACTTGCGAGTGTTGGGCATAGTGACAGACGCAAAAGGATCAATGGATCCTATTCCGACATGATCGAGAACCGACAGATGATTAGCCGTGCGGTGACAGCGCATTTGGAACGTTTTCACTGAGAGGACGGGAAGTAGCCATTAACAACGGTGATGCCCAACATAAAGCTTACCATGGAAGGAGCCTTGCGTGCATGAAGAAGAAGATAGTAGGAAAGCAGAGATTCAGAAGACAAAGCATCTCCAAAGCCTCAACCTGTTCTTCATTACTACATAACAAGTATTTATTTCATGTTCTTTTACTTTTTACAATTAAATCTGAGAATTATTGATATCCTGACTAAGAGTTACAAGATAACCATAGCTTGCTTCAAGCTGACAATCTCCGTGGGATCGACCCTTACTCACGTAAGGTATTACTTGGACGACCCAGTGCACTTGCTGGTTAGTTGTGCGGAGTTGCAAAAGTGTGATTGTAATTTCGTGCACCACCAACCATGTCTAATCTTTTTAGACTGAAGCTTTAGACTAACATTGCATGATTCCTGGAATTCTTATTAAAAGTTTTGAATCCCTTTATTTTCTTTTCCATATAAGTTTCGAAAATCACAAAAAAATTTATAAAATCATAAAAATCAAAGATATTTTATGTTTCTTGTTTGAGTCTAGTGTCTCTTATATGAAAATTTTTTAAGTTTGGTGTCCTGCATGTATTGAGTTTCCTAAGATTAGTTGTATTTTGATTGTTTCTCATCATTGAAAAATTCAAAAAAAATTTCAAAACTATGTATTTTCAAGTCAGTAATACAGAGAATTGAAGATTCAGAACATTCAGCAGAGGAATCAAACAGAAAAAGCTGGGCGTTCAAAACGCCCAGTGAAGAAGGAAAACTGGCGTTTAAACGCCAGCCAGGGTACCTGGCTGGGCGTTTAACGCCCAAAAAGGTAGGATTTTGGGCGTTAAACGCCAGAATGGATGCCATTCTGGGCGTTTAACGCCAGGATGACACGAGAGGGAAGATTTTGTTTTTAATTCAAATTTTTTTCAAATCTTCATAATTTTTCAAAATCAAATCTTTTTCAAATCATATCTTTTCAAATCATATCCTTTCAAAATCAATTTCTTTCTATTTTTTTATTTATTACTATTTTCGAAAATCCTTGCTATAATTAATAATTTAATTCAAAATTTTCAAGTTATTACTTGCCTATTAAGAAAGGATCAAATTTTAAATTTAAGAATCATATCTTCTAATTTCTTGTTAGTCAAGTAATCAACTTTAATTTTAAAACTTTCTCTTTTTAGTTTGATTTTCAATCATATCTTCTCAATCATATCTTTTCAATCACATCTTTTTCAAAATTAACTCTCAATCATATCTTTTTGATTTCTAATTTCAAAATTTTTTTCAAAAATCACTTAATTTCTTTCCTAATCTTAATTTTTGAAAATCTCAATCAAATTTTCAAATTTCTTTTTATTATTTCAAAATCTTCTTAATTTATTTTCGAAAATTCTTCCCCTCTTCTCACATCCTTCTATTTAAGGGACTAACACTCCTCCTCAAGGTGCAATTCGAACTCTATCCTTCTTTATATGTTCGAATTCTCTTCTATCTACCTCCTCCTTCTATTCTTCTTTGACACCTCAAGGAATCTCTATACTGTGACATAGAGGATTCCATACTTTCTTGTTCTCTTTTCTTTCATATGAGCAGGAACAAAGATAAAGGCATACTTGTTCAAGCTGATCCTGAACCTGAAAGGACCTTGAAGAGAAAGCTAAGAGAAGCTAAAGCACAATTCTCTCTAGAGGGCCTAACAGAGCTTTTCAAAGAAGAAGAAACCATGGCAGCCGAAAATAACAATGCCAACAATGCAAGGAAGGTGCTTGGTGACTTTACTGCACCTACTCCCAACTTCTATGGGAGAAGCATCTCAATCCCTGCCATTGGAGCAAACAACTTTGAGCTTAAGCCTCAATTAGTTTCTCTAATGCAACAGAATTGCAAGTTTCATGGACTTCCATTGGAAGATTCTTATCAGTTTTTAGCTGAATTCCTGCAAATATGTGATACTGTCAAGACCAATGGGATTGATTCTGAGGTCTACAGACTTATGCTCTTTCCTTTTGCTGTAAGAGAAGAGAGAGTGCAAGGCCATAAACACGTCTCACATGGCCGAACCTGGAGAGGAGGAAGAGGCAGTGATCTCCACTAAGGAAGACCTCAATGGACGTCCACTAACCTCCATGGAGTTCCCTAATGAGGAACCATGGGAATCTGAGGCTCAGACTAAGACCATAGAGATTCCATTAAATTTACTTTTGCCATTTATGAGCTCTGATGAGTATTCTTCCTCTGAAGAGGATGAAGATGTTACTGAAGAACAAGTTGCCAAGTACCTTGGAGCAATCATGAAGCAAAATGCCAGGTTGTTTGGTAATGAGACTTGGGAGGATGAACCTCCATTGCTCATCAAAGAACTGGATGACTTGACTAGGCAGAGATTACCTCTGAAGAGACAAGACCCTAGAAAATTCTTAATCCCTTGTACCATAGGCACCATGACCTTTGAGAAGGCTCTGTGTGACCTGGGATCAAGTATAAACCTTATGCCTCTCTCTGTAATGGAAAAGCTAGGGATCATTGAGGTACAAGCTGCAAGAATCTCACTGGAGATGGTAGACAATTCAAAGAAATAGGCTTATGGACTTGTAGAGGATGTCTTGGTAAAGGTTGAAGACCATTACATCCCTGCTGATTTCATAATCCTAGAGACTGGGAAGTGTATGGATGAATCCATCATCCTTGGCAGACCCTTCCTAGCCACAGCAAAAGCTGTGATTGATGTTGACAGAGGAGAATTGAACATTCAAGTGAATGAAGACTCCCTTGTGTTTAAAGCTCAAGGATATCCCTCTGTAACCATGGAGAGGAAGCATGAAGAGCTTCTCTCAATACAGAGTCAAACAGAGTCCCCACAGTCAAACTCTAAGTTTGGTGTTGGGAGGCCACAACCAAACTTTAAGTTTGGTGTTGAACCCCCACATTCAAACTCTAAGTTTGGTGTTGGGAGGTTCCAACATAGCTCTGAACATCTGTGAGGCTCCATGAGAGCCACTGTCAAGCTATTGACATTAAAGAAGCGCTTGTTGGGAGGCAACCCAATCTTTAATTATCTATGTTAAATTTTTATTTTCTTTTGTTATTTTATGTTTTCTATAGGTTGATGATCATGTGAAGTCACAAAAATAATTGAAAAATTAAAAACAAAAGGAAAAACAGAATGAAAAATAGAACACCCTGGAGGAGAAACTTACTGGCGTTTAAACGCCAGGAATGGGCAAGAAGCTGGCGTTTAATGCCAGGAATAGGCAAGAAGCTGGCGTTAAACACCAGAAATGGGCAGCAACCTGGGGTTTAACGCCAGGATTGGCAGCAAGGGGTGTTTTGCATGCCACTTGGTGCAGGGATGAGATATCCTTGACACCTCAGGATCTGTGGACCCCACAGGATCCCCACCTACCCCACCTTTCTCTCTCTTCTTCACCCATTCACCAATCACCTCATTACCTCTTCCCCCAAAACCCCTCACCTATCAAATCCCACCATTCTCTTCACCACTCACATCCATCTTTCATAAAACCCCACCTACCTCACTATTCAAATTCAAACCACTAACCCACCCATAATGGCTGAACCAAACCCCCCCCCCTCTCCACTCCTATATAAACCCATCTTCACTCCTTCATTTTCACACAACCTAAACACTACTTCTCCCCCTTGGCCGAAACACAAAGCCCCCTCCATATCCTCTATTTCTTCTTCTTCTACTCTCTTCTTTCTTCTTTTTCTCGAGGACGAGCAACCTTCTAAGTTTGGTGTGGTAAAAGCTAAAGCTTTTTTTTGTTTTTTCCATAACCATTAATGGCACCAAAGGCCGGAGAAACCCCTAGAAAGAGGAAAGGGAAGGCAAAAGCTTCCACCTCCGAGTCATGGGAGATGGAGAGATTCCTCTCAAAGGTGCATCAAGACCACTTCTATGAAGTTGTGGCCAAGAAGAAGGTGATCCCCGAGGTCCCTTTTAAGCTCAAAAAGGGCGAATAGCCGGAGATCCGACATGAGATCCGAAGAAGAGGTTGGAAAGTTCTCACCAACCCCATTCAACAAGTCGGAATCTTAATGGTTCAAGAGTTCTATGCCAATGCATGGATCACCAAGAACCATGATCAAAGTGTGAACCTGGACCCCAAGAATTGGCTTAAAATAGTCCGAGGAAAATACTTAGATTTTAGTCCAGAAAATGTAAGGTTGGCATTCACTTGCCCATGATGCAAAGAGATGCACACCCATACACTAGAAGGGTCAACTTTGATCAAAGGTTGGACCAAGTCCTCATGGACATATGTGAAGAGGGCGCTCAATGGAAGAGAGATTCAAGAGAGAAGCCGGTTCAACTAAGAAGGCATGACCTCAAGCCCGTGGCTAGGGGATGGTTGGAGTTCATCCAACGCTCAGTCATTCCTACTAGCAACCGGTCTGAAGTTACTATAGACCGGGCTATCATGATTCATAGCATTATGATTAGAGAGGAAGTAGAAGTTCATGAGGTTATATCCCAAGAACTCTACAAGGTGGCGGACAAGTCCTCTACTATGGCAAGGTTAGCCTCCCCTCATCTCATTTGTCACCTCTGCAATTCAGCTGGAATTGACATAGAGGAAGACATCCTCATTGATGAGGACAAGCCCATCACTAAGAAAAGGATGGAGCAAGTGAGAGAACCTCACCAAGAGCCTGAGGAAACTCCTCATCATGAAATCCCTGAGATGCCTCAAGGGATGCATTTTCCTCCACAAAACTATTGGAGCAAATCAACACCTCCCTAGGAGAATTAAGTTCCAACATGGGACAACTAAGGGTGGAGCACCAAGAGCATTCCATCCTCCTCCATGAAATTAGAGAAGATCAAAGAACCATGAGAGAGGAACAACAAAGGCAAGGAAAAGACATTGAGGAGCTCAAGCACTCCATAAGATCTTCAAGAGGAAGAACAAGCCGCCATCACTAAGGTGGACCCGTTCTTTAATTTCCTTGTTCTTTATTTTTTGTTTTTCGAAAATTGTGCTTTATGTTTATTTATGTTTGTGTCTTTATTACATGATCATTAGTGTCTAAGTGTCTATGCCTCAAAGCTATGAAAATGAATCCATCACCTTTCTTAAATGAAAAATGTTTTTAATTGAAAAAGAAAAAGAAGTGCATGAATTTCAAATTTTAAAACAGTTTAATTATTTTGATGTGGTGGCAATACTATTGTTTTTCTGAATGAATGCTTGAACAGTGCATATTTTTGATATTGTTGATTCATGAATGTTAAAATTGTTGGCTCTTGAAAGAATGATGGGAAAAGGAGAAATGTTATTTGATAATCTGAAAAATCACAAAATTGATTCTTGAAGCAAGAAAAAGCAGTGAAAAGCTTGCAAAATATATATATGCGAAAAAGAAAAAAGAAAAAAGAGGCGAAAAAAGAGAGAAAAAAAAGAGAAAAAGAAAAGCAAGCAGAAAAAGCCAATACCCCTTTAAACCAAGGGTGATAAAAAGGATCCAAGGCTTTGAGCATCAGTGGATAGGAGGGCCCACAGGAATAAAATCCTGGCCTAAGCGGCTAAACTAAGCTGTCCCTAACCATGTGCTTGTGGCGTGAAGGTGTCAATTGAAAACTTGAGACTGAGCGGTTAAAGTCGTGGTCCAAAAGCAAAAAGAGAGTGCTTAAGAGCTCTGGACACCTCTAATTAGGGACTCTAGCAAAGCTGAGTCAAATCTGAAAAAAGGTTCACCCAGTTATGTGTCTGTGGCATTTATGTATCCGGTGGTAATACTAGAAAACAAAATGCTTAGAGTCACGGCCAAGACTCATAAAGTAGTTGTGTTCAAGAATCAACATACTTAACTAGGAGAATCAATAACACTATCTGGATTCTGAGTTCCTATAGATGCCAATCATTCTGAACTTCAAGGGATAAAGTGAGATGCCAAAACGGTTCAGAAGCAAAAAGCTAAAAGCCCCGCTCATCTAATTAATACTGATCTTCATAGATGTTTTTGGAATTCATTGTACATTCTATTCTTTTTATCCTATATGATTTTCAGTTGCTTGGGGACAAGCAACAATTTAAGTTTGGTGTTGTGATGAGCGGATAATTTATACGCTTTTTGGCATTGTTTTTAGTATGTTTTTAGTATGTTTTTAGTATATTTTAGTTAGTTTTTATTATGTTTTTATTAGTTTTAAAATAAAAATCACTCTTCTGGACTTTACTATGAGTTTGTGTGTTTTTCTATGATTTCAAGTATTTTCTGGCTGAAATTGAGGGACCTGAGCAAAAATCTGATTCAGAGGCTGAAAAAGGACTGCATATGCTGTTGGATTCTGACCTCCCTGCACTCAAAGTAGATTTTCTGGAGCTACAGAAGCCTAATTGGCGTGCTCTAAATTGCGTTGGAAAGTAGACATCCTGGACTTTCCAGCAATATATAATAGTCCATACTTTACCCAATATTTAATTGCCCAAACAGGCGTTCCAAGTCAGCTCAAGAATTCTGGCCTTTAACTTCAAAACTGGCACAAAAGCTGGAGTTAAACGCCCAAACTGGCACAAAAGCTGGCGTTTAGCTCCAAGAAAAGTCTCTACACATGGAAGCTTCAATGCTCAGCCCAAGCACACACCAAGTGGGCCAGGAAGAAGATTTCTGCATTAATTACTCATTTCTGTAACCCTAGGCTACTAGTTTTCTATAAATAGGACCTTTTGCTATTGTATTAGGGAGATCTTTTTGCTAAGTCTTATGCTATCTTAGACACGTTTGGAGGCTGGCCATTCAGCCATGCCTAGACCTTGTTCTTATGTATTTTCAACGGTGGAGTTTCTACACACCATAGATTAAGGTGTGGAGCTCTGCTGTTCTTCATGAATTAAGACAAAGTACTATTGTTTTTCTATTCAACTCAAGTCTATTTCTTCTCTAAGATATTCATTCGCACCCAAGAACATGATGAATGTGATGATTATGTGACACTCATCACCATTCTCACCTATGAACGCGTGATTGATAACCACTTCCGTTCTACATGCAAACAAGCTTGAATGTGTATCTCTTGAGTTTCTAATCTCAGATTAGAACCTTCGTGGTATAGGCTAGAATTATTGGTGGCCATTCCTGAGATCCGGAACGTCTAAACCTTGTCTGTGGTATTCTGAGTAGGATCTAGGAAGGGATGACTGTGACGAGCTTCAAACTCGCAATTGTTGGGCGTGTCACAGATGCAAAAGGATCAATGGATCCTATTCCAGCATGATCAAGAACCGACAGATGATTAATGGTGCGGTGACAGTGCATTTGGAACGTTTTCACTGAGAGGATGGGAAGTAGCCATTGACAACGGTGATGCCCAACATAAAGCTTGCCATGGAAAAGAGTATGAATGATTGGAAGAAGGCAATAGGAAAGCAGAGGTTCAGGAGGAACAAAGCATCTTCATACGCTTATCTGAAACTCCAACCGAAGAATTACATAAGTATCTCTATCCTTATTTTATGTTTTATTTATCTTTTAATTATCAATTCTCCATCACCATCTGAATTCGCTTGACTGAGATTTACAAGGTGACCATAGCTTGCTTCAAGCCGACAGTCTCCGTGGGATCGACCCTTACTCACGTAAGGTTTATTACTTGGACGACCCAGTGCACTTGCTGGTTAGTTGTGCGGAATTTTGACAAAGTGTGATTCACATTTAAGAGCTCCAAGTCCTTTGGCACCATTGTTGATGATCACAATTTCGTGCACCAAGTGATGAGCGGATAATTTATACGCTTTTTGGCATTGTTTTTAGTATGTTTTTAGTATATTTTAATTAGTTTTTATTATATTTTTATTAGTTTTTATTTAAAATTCACTTTTTTGGACTTTACTATGAGTTTTGTGTTTTTCTGTGATTTCAGGTATTTTCTGGCTGAAATTGAGGGACCTGAGCAAAAATCTGATTCAGAGGCTGAAAAGGGACTGCAGATGCTGTTGGATTCTGACCTCCCTGCACTCAAAGTGGATTTTCTGGAGCTACAAAAGTTCAATTGGCGCGCTCTCAATTGCGTTGGAAAGTAGACATCCTGGACTTTCCAGCAATATAAAATAGTCTATACTTTGCCCGAGATTTGATGGCCCAAACAGGCATTCCAAGTCAGCTCAGGAATTCTGGCGTTTAACGCCAGAACTGGCATGAAAACTGGAGTTAAACGCCCAAACTGGCACAAAATCTGGCGTTTAACTCCAAGAAAAGTCTCTACACATGAAAGATTCAATGCTCAGCCCAAGCACACACCAAGTGAGCTCCGGAGGTGGATTTTTTCATTAAACACCCTAGCTTACTCATTTTCTGTAACCCTAGGTCACCAATCTACTATAAAAACTACTTTTAGTGATTCATCTTGTACCTCATGACACTTTACACGTTTCATATTGTATTCTCTATGGCATGAGTCTCTAAACTCCATTGTTGGGGGTGAGGAGCTCTGTTGTTCTTCATGAATTAATACAATTACTACTGTTTTCCAGTCTATCACGCTTGCTTCTATTCTAAGATATTCATTCGCACTTCAACCTGATGAATGTGATGATCCGTGACACTCATCATCATTCTCACCTATGAACGCGTGCCTGACAACCACCTCTGTTCTACCTTAGAATGAATGCATATCTCTTAGCCTCATGATTCAGATCAGAGTCTTCGTGGTAGAATTATTGGTGGCCATTCCTGAGATTCGGAACATCTAAACCTTGTCTGTGGTATTCTGAGTAGGATCTGGGAAGGGATGGCTGTGAAAAGTTTCAAACTCGCGATTGTTGGGCGTGTGTCAGACGCAAAAGGATCAATGGATCCTATTCCAGCATGATCAAGAACCGACAGATGATTAGCCGTGCGGTGACAGCGTATTTGGAACGTTTTCACTGAGAGGACGGGAAGTAGCCATTGACAACGGTGATGTCCAACATAAAGCTTGCCACGGAAGGATCCTTGCATGCATGAAGAAGAAGATAGTAGGAAAGCAGAGATTCAGAAGACAAAGCATCTCCAAAGCCTCAACATGTTCTTCATTACTGCATAACAAGTATTTATTTCATGTTGTTTTACTTTTTACAATTAAATATGAGAATTATTGATATCCTGACTAAGAGTTACAAGATAACCATAGCTTGCTTCAAGCTGACAATCTCTGTGGGATCGACCCTTACTCACGTAAGGTATTACTTGGACGACCCAGTGCACTTGCTGGTTAGTTGTACGGAGTTGCAAAAGTGTGATTGTAATTTCGTGCACCAAGTTTTTGGCGCCGTTGCCAGGGATTGTTCGAGTTTAGACAACTGACGGTTTATCTTGTTGCTTAGACTAGAAATAAATTATTTTTGTTGGTTTAGAGTCTTTTATTTGAGTTTAGTTTTATATTTTAAGTTTGGTGTCAATTGCATGCTTTTATTTTCTTTTAAATTTTCGAATTTGCTTGTTCCTAGTCCTTTCTTGATCTTTGAAAATTCTAAGTTTGGTGACTTCTTTGTGTTTTCCTTTAAATTTTCGAAAATTTGTGTTTTATTTTCTAAAAATTTTAAGTTTGGTGTTTTTGTGCTTTTATTTACTTAAAAAGTTTTCAAAAATTTGTTCTTGGTGTTCATCTTGACATTCAAAGTTTTCTTGTTTGATCTCTTTGTTTTGATATAAAATTTCTAATTTTTGTGTCATTTTGTTGTTTTTCTCTTTCCGCATTAAAATTCAAAAATAAAAAAAATTCTTTCCTTATTTTACTCATAAATTTCAAAATTTTGCATTAATTTAGTCAAAGATTTTCAAAATCATATCTTTTTTTTAGTCAAGTCAAAATTCTAATTTCAAAAATTGATCTTTTCAAATCTTTTTCAAAAATCAAATCTTTTTAATTTCTTCAATCACATCTTTTTTTTAAATTGCAATCATATCTTCTCAATCATATCTTTTTCAAAATAATTTTTAATCATATCTTTTTTTTAATAAATTGCAATCATATCTTCTCAATCAAATCTTTTTCAAAATAATTTTCAATCATATCTTTTTGATTGCTAATTTCATA
>NC_029789.2:104634603-104636128 GCF_000816755.2 Arachis ipaensis | reverse complement strand
ATATAATTTATTTGCAATTCATATCAATTCCCTTTTCTCCATCATGGACATAAGTGGAAATGAACAGTCCAAAAGGACTCTGGGGTCATATGCTAACCCTATTACAGCTGCATATGGGAGTAGCATCTGTATACCTCCCATCAAAGTAAGCAGTTTTGAGTTAAATCCTCAGTTCATTATCATGGTGCAGCAAAATTGCCAGTATTCCGGTCTTCCACAGGAAGAACCTACTGAGTTTCTGGCACAGTTCTTACAAATTACTGACACAGTATGTGATAAAGAAGTGGATCAGGATGTCTACAGATTATTACTGTTTCCATTTGCTGTAAAAGATCAAGCTAAGAGGTGGTTAAATAACCAACCCACAGCAAGCATAAAAACATGGAGACAATTAACAGACAAATTCCTGAATCAATTTTACCCTCCAAAAAGGATGACACAGCTAAGGCTGGACATCCAAGGCTTTAAACAAGAGGATCATGAATCTCTTTATAATGCCTGGGAGAGGTACAGAGGGATGTTAAGAAAATGCCCCTCTGAAATATTTTCAGAGTGGGTACAGTTAAACATCTTCTACTATGGACTTACAGAAAAAGATCAGATGTCTCTAGACCACTCAGCTAGTGGATCTATACACATGAGAAAAACAATTGAAGAGGCTCAAGAACTCATAGATACAGTTGCTAGAAATCAACATCTGTACTCAAACAGTGAGTCCTCCATAAAAGAAGAGGCTATGGCAGTAACTACTGATCCTAATCCTCATGAACAGATTGTTGAACTTAATCAGCAATTACTCCTTATGACAAAACAATTAGCAGAATTCAAAGAGATGCTCCAAGACACTAAAAATGCTAACAAGAATATAGAAACACAATTGAATCAGATAAGACAGCAGCTATCTAAACAGATAACAGAAGAATACCAAGCTGTCCAACTAAGGAGCGGGAAGACATTGAATAACTCAGCTCAAAGTAGCAAAAAGTCAAGAAAGGAACAAATGACAGAGGATGACCAAATTACTACCCAAGATCCCTCTGAGGACATCAAGAGCCCAGAGAGGAATAACTCTGGCATTCAAACGCCAGAAAAAGGGGAAAAGTTGGCGTTAAACGCCCATTCCTTGCCCAGTTCCGGCGTTCAAATGCCAGAAAAGGGTGGGAAGCTGGCGTTAAACGCCCATCCAGCACCCAATCCTAGCGTTCAAATGCCAATGAGGAATCAGACACCTACAAGTGCTGATAGTAACCCCTCTTAGAAGGCTTCTCTAACCACTTCTGTAGGGAATAAACCCGCAGCAATTAAGGTTGAAGAATATAAAGCCAAGATGCCTTATCCTCAGAAGCTCCGCCAAGCGGAACAGGATAAACAATTTGCCCGCTTTGCAGACTATCTCAGGACTCTTGAAATAAAGATCCCGTTTGCAAAGGCACTTGAGCAAATACCCTCTTATGCTAAGTTCATGAAAGAGATCATAAGTCATAAGAAGGATTGGAGAGAAACTGAAAGAGTATTTCTCACTGAA
>NC_029789.2:104585290-104616258 GCF_000816755.2 Arachis ipaensis | reverse complement strand
GTATAGAGGGATGCTAAGGAAATGCCCCTCTAAAATGTTTTCAGAGTGGGTACAGTTAGACATCTTCTACTATGGGCTTACAGAAAGAGCTCAAATGTCTCTAGACCACTCAGCTGGTGGATCTATACACATGAGAAAGACAATTGAAGAGGCTCAAGAATTCATAGATACAGTTGCTAGAAATCAACATTTGTACTCAAGTAGTGAGCCCTCCATAAAAGAAGAAGTTATGACAGCAACTACTGATCATAATCCTCAAGAACAGATTGTTGAACTTAAACAGCAATTTCTCCTTATGACAAAACAATTAGCAGAATTTAAAGAGATGCTCCAAGACACCAAAAATACTAACAAAAATATAGAAGCACAATTGAATCAGATAAGACAGCAACTATCTAAACAGATAACAGAAGAATACCAAGCTGTCCAACTAAGGAGCGGGAAGACATTGAATAACTCAGCTCAAAGTAGCAAAAAGTCAAGAAAGGAACAAATGACAGAGGATGACCAAATTACTACCCAAGATCCCTCTGAGGACATCAAGAGCCCAGAGAGGAATAACTCTGGCATTCAAACGCCAGAAAAAGGGGAAAAGTTGGCGTTAAACGCCCATTCCTTGCCCAGTTCCAAATGCCAAATGCCAGAAAAGGGTGGGAAGCTGGCGTTAAACGCCCATCCAGCACCCAATCCTAGCGTTCAAATGCCAATGAGGAATCTACAAGTGCCAAGTGCTGATAGTAACCCCTCTTAGAAGGCTTCTCTAACCACTTCTGTAGGGAATAAACCCGCAGCAATTAAGGTTGAAGAATATAAAGCCAAGATGCCTTATCCTCAGAAGCTCCGCCAAGCGGAACAGGATAAACAATTTGCCCGCTTTGCAGACTATCTCAGGACTCTTGAAATAAAGATCCCGTTTGCAGAGGCACTTGAGCAAATACCCTCTTATGCTAAGTTCATGAAAGAGATCATAAGTCATAAGAAGGATTGGAGAGAAACTGAAAGAGTATTTCTCACTGAAGAATGCAGTGTAGTCATTCTAAAAAGCTTACGAGAAAAGCTTCAAGATCCAGGAAGCTTTATGATACCATGCACATTAGAGGGTGCTTGCACCAAGACAGCTCTATGTGACCTTGGAGCAAGTATCAACCTAATACCTGCATCCACTATCAGAAAGCTTGGGTTGACTGAAGAAGTCAAACCAACCCGGATATGTCTTCAACTTGCTGATGGCTCCATTAAGTATCCATCAGGCATCATTGAGGATATGATTGTCAAGGTTGGGCCATTTGCCTTTTCCACTGACTTTGTAGTGCTGGAAATGGAGGAGCACAAGAGTGCAACTCTCATTCTAGGAAGACCTTTCCTAGAAACTAGACGAACTCTTATTGATGTACAAAAAGGGGAAGTGACCCTGAGAGTCAATGAGGATGAGTTCAAGTTAAATGCAGTCAAAGCTATGCAGCATCCAGACACATCAAATGACTGCATGAGCACTGATATTATTGACTCTTTGGTGGAAGAGATCAATATAACTGAGAGTCTTGAATCAGAGCTAGAGGACATCTTTAAAGATGTTCAGCCTGATTTGGAGGAACCATAGGAAATAAAAGAACCTCTAAAAATCCCTCAGGAAGAGGAGAAACCTCCTAAACCAGAGCTCAAACCACTACCACCATCCCTGAAATACGCATTTTTGGGAGAGGGTGACACTTTTTCAGTGATCATAAGCTCTGCTTTAAATTCACAGGAAGAGAAAGCACTAATTCAAGTGCTAAGGACACACAAGACAGCTCTTGGGTGGTCCATAAGTGACATTAAGGGCATTAGCCCAGCAAGATGTATGCACAAAATCCTATTAGAGGATGATGCCAAGCCAGTGGCTCAACCACAGAGGCGGCTAAATCCAGCCATGAAGGAAGTGGTGTAGAAAGAGGTCACTAAGTTACTAGAGGCTGGGATTATTTATCCTATCTCTGATAGCCCCTGGGTGAGCCCTGTCCAAGTTGTCCCCAAGAAGGGAGGCATGACAGTGGTTTATAATGAAAAGAATGAACTGGTTCCCACAAGAACAGTTACAGGGTGGCGTATGTGTATTGACTACAGAAGGCTCAATACAGCCACCAGAAAGGATCATTTTCCTTTACCATTCATATACCAGATGCTAGAAAGACTAGCAGGCCATGAATATTACTGCTTTTTGGATGGCTATTCAGGCTACAACCAAATTGCAGTGGATCCTTAAGACCAAGAGAAAACAGCATTCACATGTCTATCTGGAGTATTTGCTTACAGAAGAATGCCTTTTGGTCTGTGCAATGCACCTGCAACCTTTCAGAGGTGCATGCTCTCTATCTTCTCTGATATGGTAGAGAAGTTCCTGGAAGTCTTCATGGATGACTTCTCAGTATTTGGAGACTCATTCAGCTCCTGTCTTGATCATCTAGCATTTGTCCTGAAAAGGTGCCAAGAGACTAACCTGGTCTTAAACTGGGAAAAATGTCACTTTATGGTGACTGAAGGAATTGTCCTTGGGCACAAATTTTCAAGCAAGGGAATAAAGGTGGATCAAGCCAAGGTAGAGGTAATTGAGAAATTACCACCATCTGCCAATGTTAAGGCAATCAGAAGCTTTCTGGGGCATGCAGGATTCTATAGGAGGTTCATAAAAGATTTTTCAAAAATTGCAAAACCTCTAAGCAACCTGCTAGCTACTGACACGCCATTTGTGTTTGACACAGAGTGTCTGCAGGCGTTTGAGTCCCTGAAAGCCAAGCTGGTCACAACACCAGTCATCTCTGCACTTGACTGGACATTACCATTCGAATTAATGTGTGATGCCAGTGACCATGCTATTGGTGCAGTGTTGGGACAAAGGCATAACAAGCTTCTGCACGTCATTTACTATGCCAGTCGTGTTCTAAATGACGCACAGAAGAATTACACAACCACAGAAAAGGAGTTACTTGCAGTGGTTTATGCCATTGACAAGTTTAGATCCTATTTAGTAGGTTCAAAAGTGATTGTGTACACTGACCATGCTGCTCTTAAATATCTACTCACAAAGCAGGATTCAAAACCCAGGCTCATAAGATGGGTGTTGCTTCTGTAAGAGTTTGATATAGAAATAAGAGACAGAAAAGGGATAGAGAACCAGGTAGCTGATCACCTGTCCCGGATAGAACCAGTAGTTGGGGCGTCCCTCCCTTCTACTGAGATTTCTGAAACCTTTCCGGATGAGCAACTCTTTGCCATTCAGGAAGCACCATGGTTTGCAGACATTGTAAATTATAAAGCTGTGAGGTTCATACCCCAGGAGTACAGCAGGGTGCAAAAGAAAAAACTAATTTCTGATGCAAAGTACTACTTATGGGATGAACCATATCTCTTTAAGGGATGCGCAGACGGAATGATCCGCAGATGCGTCCCTAGAGAGGAGGCACAGAAGATCCTGTGGCATTGCCATGGATCACAGTATGGAGGACATTTCGGAAGTGAGCGAACAGCCACTAAAGTCCTGCAATGTGGCTTCTATTGGCCTACTCTCTATAGAGATGCCCGAGAGTTTGTGCGTAACTGTGACAGTTGACAAAGAGCTGGTAACTTGCCTCATGGTTATGCCATGCCTCAACAAGGGATCTTAGAGATTGAGTTGTTTGATGTATGAGGTATTGACTTCATGGGTCCTTTCCCACCATCATACTCAAACACTTACATTCTGGTGGCAGTGGACTACGTATCTAAATGGGTGGAGGCAATTGCCACACCCACTAATGATACCAAGACTGTGCTGAAGTTCCTCCAGAAACATATTTTTAGCAAATTTGGTGTCCCCAGAGTACTAATCAGTGATGGGGGCACCCATTTCTGCAATAAACAGCTTTACTCTGCTATGGTTCGATATGGAATTAGCCACAAAGTAGCAACTCCGTATCATCCACAGACAAATGGGCAGGCTGAAGTCTCTAACAGAGGATTAAAGAGAATCCTGGAATAGACTGTAATTGCCCGTAGAAAAGATTGGGCAAAGAACTTGGATGATGCTCTGTGGGCATACAGAACAACATTCAAGACTCCTATAGGAACTTCTCTATACCAGCTTGTGTATGGCAAGGCCTGTCATCTGCCCGTGGAACTAGAACATAAAGCCTACTGGGCAACTAGATTCCTAAACATGGATGCTAAGTTAGCTGGTGAGAAAAGATTGCTCCAGCTAAATGAGCTAGAGGAGTTCAGACTCATTGCTTTTGAAAATGCAAAAATTTATAAGGAAAAAGCAAAAAAGTGGCATGACAAGAAATTGTCATCCAGAGTCTTTGAGCCAGGACAAAAAGTTCTGCTGTTCAACTCTAGGCTCAGATTATTCCCCAGGAAATTAAAATCCCGGTGGAGGGGACCATATGTGATTACAAGAGTGTCACCATATGGATATGTTGAGCTTCAAGATATTGATTCTGACAAAAAGTTCATTGTTAATGGACAGAGAATCAAACATTATCTTGAAAGCAATTTTGAGCAAGAATGCTCAAAACTGAGGCTTGAATGAAGCTCAGTAAAGGTCCAGCTAAAGACAATAAATAAGCGCTTGCTGGGAGGCAACCCAGCCATTAGCAAGTTATTTGTTTTAATTAATACTTGTAGAAGTTTGATATGCATTTTTCTTCAAAGGTTAATCATCAAAATTGAAGAAATTCACAGAGTTACAGAAGGATTCAGTACAAAAAGCAAAGAAAAGGAGCTTGCTGGCAAGAAAACGCCAGTAAAGGGCATTTTGGGCGTTAAATGCCAGAATGGGTACCATTCTGGGCGTTCAGAAAAATGCCCAGTGATAAAGGGGGTTTCTGGCATTTAACGCCAGCCAGGGTACCTGGCTGGGCATTAAACGCCCATAATGGCCAAAAATTGGGCGTTAAACGCCAGAAAGGCAGGGGGAGGAGATTTTGTTTCCAACTTCAAATTTTTTCAAATTTTCATGTTTTGATTTATACTTTTCTGTATAAACATGTTTCAAACTTTCATCATTCACCCTCAATTTTCAAAAATTCAAACATTTTCTAAATCTCTTTTCAATTTTCTTTCAAATCCTTCCCAAATCTTCTTCAAAAACTCAATTATCTTCTTAATTTCTTTCCAAATCTTTTTCAACTCATCATATCATCTCTTAATTCTTAGATGCATAACCAAATTTTCAGATTTAACATCTTTATATCTTTTTCAATTACAAATCTCATCTTTTTCATATCATGATTTTATTTTCTTCCATCAATCATATCTCTATGTCATATCTCTTTCAATTTTTCGAAACCCCTCCCCTCCTCCTATAAATATACATTTGGCCATCCCCTCCTCTCTATCATTCGAATTTGCCTCTTCTCCTCTCTCTCCTCTTTCCTTTCTTTTGCTTGAGGGCAAGCAAACCTCTAAGTTTGGTGTGTTTTTCCGTGATCACTGAGCTAAGACTCATCAAGATCATGGCACCTAAGGGAAAACAAACTAAATCAAGAGGCAAGAAAGAGAATACTCCAAAGAGTCTTTAGAATCAAGAGAGGTTCCTAACCAAAGAACATGCAGACCATTACCACAAAATAATGGGTCTGAAGTCAGTGATCCCGGAAGTTAAATTCAATCTGAAAGAAGATGAATATCCAGAGATCCAAGAGCAAATTCAAAACAGAGGATGAGAAATTCTAGCTAATCCTAAAACAAAGGTTGGAAGAAACATGGTTCAGGAATTCTACTCAAATCTGTGGCTAACAGATAAGCAGAGAATAACTGGAACCGCCTTTCATACCTACCAAACCATGGTCAGAGGGAGGCTTATTTACTTCCATCTGGACAAAATAAGAGAGGTCTTCAAATTGCCTCAACTACAAGATGATCCAGAATCCTTTAATAGGAGAATGGTGAGAGTAGATAAGGGGTTGGATCAAGTTCTAGAGGACATATGCCTCCCTGGAACTAAGTGGATAACCAATTCAAAAGGTGTCCCAAACCAACTCAAGAGGGGAGATCTAAAACCAGTTGCAAGAGGCTGGTTGGACTTTATTGGGCATTCTATATTGCCCACTAGCAACCGCTCTGAGGTCACTATCAAAAGAGCAGTGATGATTCATTGTATTATGCTTGGAAAAGAAGTGGAGATTTATCATCTGATTTCTTGTGAGATTTACACAATTGAAAACAAGAACTCCACTGAAGCCAAACTGGCCTACCCAAGCTTAATCTCTCTACTATGTAAAGATGTTGGGGTGAGGATGGGAGTAGATGAATTCATCCCAATCGAACACCTAATCACCAAGAAGTCAATGGAATGACAAGTGCAAGACAACAACATAAAAAGGAGGGCGCAGGAGTTCCTCCTAGAAATTCCTGAAATTGACTGTTGGACCCGCCTAGAAGCATCTGTTACCAAGCTACAAGAAGCTATGGAACAACTTAAAGAAGAACAGCAGAATCAAAACTGTATGCTCTGCAAACTGCTGAAGGAACAGGAGAAGCAGGGGTGTGAGCTACAGGAGCTAAAGCGCCAGAAGCTCTCCCTTGAAGGACCAAGCACCCCACAGATTGAGGGAGCATCCACTTCTCAAAATCAAGGTCGTTGAGTCCTAACTCTGTGATAACTTTTATTATTAATAGTCTATTTTAAGAGTCATTTATTTTTTTGTTTTTTTTATTTATTTATTTTCTGTCTTTTATTATTATTGGTTTGCTCTTATATTTATTTTTGAGTCTTATTGTCATTCCATGATTAATAAAATTTAAAGTTTATGTCTTAAAGCTATGAATGTCCCATGAATCCATCACCTTTCTTAAATAAAAAGTATTTTTAATTGAAAAAGAAAAAGAAGTACATGAATTTCAAATTTTAAAACAATTTAATTATTTTGATGTGGTGGCAATACTCTTGTCTTCTGAATGAATGCTTGAACAGTGCATATGTTTGAATTTGTTGTTTATGAATATTAAAATTATTGGCTCTTGAAAGAATGATGGAAAAGGAGAAATGTTATTGATAATCTGAAAAATCAAAAAAATTGATTCTTGAAGCAAGAAAAAGCAGTGAATAGAAAAAAAAAGAGAGGATGATATGCGAAAAAAAAAGAGAGAGAAAAAGAAAGAAAAAGCAAGCAGAAAAAGCCAATAGCCCTTTAAACCAAAAGGCAAGGGTAATAAAAAGGATCCAAGGCTTTGAGCATCAGTAGATAGGAGGGCCCACAGGAATAAAATCCTGGCCTAAGCGGCTAAACCAAGCTGTCCCTAACTATGTGCTTGTGGCGTGAAGGTGTCAAGTGAAGACTTGAGACTGAGCGGTTAAAGTCGTGGTCAAAAAGAAAAAAGAGTGTGCTTAAGAGCTCTGGACACCTCTAATTGGGGACTCTAGCAAAGCTGAGTCACAATCTGAAAAGGTTCACCCAGTTATATGTCTGTGGCATTTATGTATCCGGTGGTAATACTGGAAAACAAAATGCTTTGGGTCACGGCGAAGACTCATAAAGTAGTTGTGTTCAAGAATCAACATACTTAACTAGGAGAATCAATAACACTATCTGGATTCTGAGTTCCTATAGAAGCCAATCATTCTGAACTTCAAAGGATAAAGGGAGATGCCAAAACTGTTCAGAAGCAAAAAGCTAAAAGCCTCGATCATCTAATTGATACTGATCTTCATAGATGTTTTTGGAATTCATTGTATATTCTATTCTTTTTATCCTATATGATTTTTAGTTGCTTGGGGATAAGCAACAATTTAAGTTTGGTGTTGTGATGAGCGGATAATTTATACGCTTTTTGGCATTGTTTTTAGTGTGTTTTTAGTATATTTTAATTAGTTTTTATTTAAAATTTACTTTTCTGGACTTTACTATGAGTTTGTGTGTTTTTCTGTGATTTCAGGTATTTTCTGGCTGAAATTGAGGGACCTGAGCAAAAATCTGATTCAGAGGCTGAAAAAGGACTGCAGATGCTGTTGGATTCTAACCTCCCTGCACTCAAAGTGGATTTTCTGGAGCTACAGAAGTTGGAAAGTAGACATCCTGGGCTTTCCAGCAATATATAATAGTCCATACTTTGCCCGAGATTTGATGGCCCAAACAGGTGTTCCAAGTCAGCTCAAGAATTCTGGCGTTTAACGCCAGAACTGGCATAAAAACTGGAGTTAAATGCCCAAACTGGCACAAAAACTGGCGTTTAACTCCAAGAAAAGTTTCTACACATAAAAGCTTCAATGCTCAGCCCAAGCACACACCAAGTGGGCCCCGGAAGTGGATTTTTACACTAAACACCCTAGCTTACTCATTTTCTGTAATCCTAGGTCACTAGTTTACTATAAAAACTACTTTTAGTGATTCATTTTGTACCTCATGACACTTTACACGTTTCATATTGTATTCTCTATGGCATGAGTCTCTAAACCCCATTGTTGGGGGTGAGGAGCTCTGTTGTTCTTCATGCATTAATGCAATTACTACTGTTTTCCATTCTATCACGCTTGCTTCTATTCTAAGATATTCATTCGCCCTTCAACCTGATGAATGTGATGATCCGTGATACTCATCATCATTCTCACCTATGAACGCGTGCCTGACAACCACCTCCGTTCTACCTTAGATTGAATGCATATCTCTAAGGTAGAATGGAGGAGGTTGTCAGGCACGCGTTCATAGGTGAGAATGATGATGAGTGTCACGGATCATCACATTCATCAGGTTGAAGTGTGAATGAATATCTTAGAATAGAAGCAAGCGTGATAGAATGGAAAACAGTAGTAATTGCATTAATTCATGAAGAAAAGCAGAGCTCCTCACCCCCAACAATGGGGTTTAGAGACTCATGCCATAGAGAATACAATATGAAACATGTAAAATGTCATGAGGTACAAAATGAATCACTAAAAGTAGTTTTTATAGTAAACTAGTGACCTAAGGTTATAGAAAATGAGTAGGCTAGGGTGTTTAGTGTAAAAATCCACTTCCGGGGCCCACTTGGTGTGTGCTGGGGCTGACCATTGAAACTTTCATGTGTAGAGACTTTTCTTGCAGTTAAACGCCAGCTTTTGTGCCAGTTTGGGCGTTTAACTCCAGTTTTTATGCCAGTTCTGGCGTTAAACGCCAGAATTCCTGAGCTGACTTGTAATGCCTGTTTGGGCCATCAAATCTCAGGCAAAGTATGGACTATTATATATTGCTAGAAAGCCCAGGATGTCTACTTTCTAACGCAATTGAGAGCGCGCCAATTGGGCTTCTGTAGTTCCAGAAAATTCACTTTGAGTTTAGGGAGGTCAGAATCCAACAGCATCTGCAGTCCTTTTCAGCCTCTGAATCAGATTTTTGCTCAGGTCCCTCAATTTCAGCCAGAAAATACCTGAAATCACAGAAAAACACACAAACTCATAGTAAAGTTTAGAAAAGTGAATTTTAAATAAAAACTAATAAAAATATAATAAAAACTAATTAAAATATACTAAAAACATACTAAAAATAATACCAAAAAGCGTATAAATTATCCGCTCATCACCTATCGAGCTGGTATGACTGACCTCTGAAATCCCTCCTCCACTGAGGGAGGCAAATGTCAGTAAGAATCTGATCCAATCTCTGGTCAGTGTTGAGCTTCCGAATGTATGAATGATGGTCCTCTCCAAATGGTGGTAACTACAGTGCCACCCTCACACTCTCTAGGCTAAAATCCTTGATATACCCTCTGACCATGGTACGTCAGTTCTTTGGCTCTGGGTTCACGCCTCTAACATTCTTGTACGTAACTCAAGAATTAGCGTAGAACTCTTGCACCATCAATGCTCCAACCTCAATTACGGGGTTGGCCAGAACTTTCCAACCCCATCTCAGAATCTGATACTAGATCTTTGGGTACTTATCTGGATTTAGATCGAAGAAGACCTTGGCAATCACCTTCTTCTTATGTACCACCTCATAAATGTGATTCTCATGGGTCTTGGAAAATAACCGGGTGAAGTCCCATGAGTCGGAGGTGGGAGTCTTCTCTTTCCTCTTTCTTAAGGAGGATTCTTCAGTCTTGGGTGCTATGGAGATAGTAAAATGAAGAAAAAGCGAAGCGTCCACCACCAAACTTAAAAGTTTACTCGTCTCCGAGTAAAGTAATAAAAGAAAATAAGGAAAGAAAAATAGAATAGAAATAACAGAGATAGGGGAAAATGGAGAAGGAGGGCTTCGACCTTGGCTAAGAAAGAGGAAGAAAAGGAAAATGGGAAGTGTGTATGATGAAGAGTAAGTAAGAAGGGATAGTAATTGGAGCTTTGGTGAAAGTGAAAGTGAAGTGGGGTATTTATAGGTGGAGAGGGGGGAATCCGGTTATGGGGTATGGGTGGGGGAAAATTGAATTTGAATTTTGGGTTGTTGGGAGGGGAGATGGATGGGATAGATGAGAATGAATTAGATGGAGTGGGAGGTGAGTTGAGAGAATCAAGAGAAATGATGGATGAATGAATGTGGATGGAAAAGTGGGTAAGGGGGAGGGAGAGAAGGGATAAGTTTGAATGGTGAAGGTAGTTGCATTTGGCGCCAGCAGGGGATCAGAATTTTTTTTTTGGAAATGAGCATCCTGACGCTAAATGCCGAAGCTAGCGTTTAGCGCCCTGAGGGGGTGCCAAAATTGTGAAAATGCCCAAATTGGGCGTTTATCGCCCAAGCTTGTTTTGCTCCAGGGCGTTCTGTTCTTCTGTCTGAGTCTTCTTGTCCCTGTTCTAATCACTGTATATGATCACAAACATTAGAAAACCTAGGAAAACTCTAAAGATCAATGAAAAATAAAATGAAATCAAACTAAAATAAAACTTAAATAAAACTAGAATAAACTTAAGGATACTTATGGTTGGATTGCCTCCCAACAAGCGCTTCTGTACTGTCACTAGTTTGACGGTCAACTCCTCTAAGGAAGAGGATCATAGGGGCTCAGATGTTCACCCCTCATTGTGAACTTCTTTCCTGTGCTCTCATGAATTAGCTCAACATGCTCCAGAGATAGGATCCTATTCACAGTATGTGGTATGACTACTCAACATGCTCCAGAGATAGGATTCGGTTCACAGTGTGTGGTACGACTGGACCTCTTGTAAAGACTACTCTCATGCCAAGTGAGAAGTCCTCAGCAGGAATCTTCTTGTTTCTCCAGCCTTTTGGTACCTTTTTCTTGGGGGTCTCCTTCCTCGTTGGATAGTGCACACCCAACCCCAAACTCAGGTTTGATGTTAAGGGGAATAAAATTAGTTCCAACCAAGGGAGGAGGCTTCAGTAGTGCACTTTGTATGCAAGTACCTCCTTTGTCAAAGAGTGGTGTAGGTTTGAAAACCTTGAAAACCATCCACTTCTCATGTAACCTCAGCACCAATTCACCTTTCTCAACATCAATTGGGGCACTTTTAGTGGCTAGGAATGGCCTTCTTAGGATGATGGAGTCATTTGTATCTTTTTCCATGTCAAGTATCACAAAGTTTTCTGGGAGGATGGTGCGCAAAAATTGAAACTCGCACAACTAAACTGGCAAGTGCATCAGGACGTCAAAGTAATACCTCAAGTGAGTGAGGGTCAAATCCCACGAGGATTGTTGGATTGAGAAAGCTGTGGTTATCCTGCAGATCTTAGTCAGGCAAATAGAAAGTTAATTGTTGTTGTAGGCGCATAAACAAAAAAATAACGAAAGCAATAAAGAATTGACGTAGAAAGAATAGTAAGAAAACAGTTAAGGCCTCGGAGATACTTGTTCTACCGGATTAATACTTCTTACTAACTACTTTAACAATGAGTGATTTATTCAATGGCAAGGTTGTAAGTGATTAAGCCATGGGTCATGGTCATTAATCTCCTCTATTCCAAACCAAACGCCCGAACAGGTCAATCAATCTGGAATTTAATCTCTGATGATCCTACTCAAAATGCCACAGACAAGGTCGGATCTTCCAGATTGGAGAATGAAGATCCATTATTCTAGCCTTAGTGCCACAGACACTTTATTATCCATGACTAACGAGATTTCATGTCACATATCCCAATTAGCCCAAGTAACTTATTGGAACCTGTGATGTACTCTCAAACTGTAGCTCAATACTATCCGGGTCAAGACTCGTACAGAACTCGTGTAGAATAAGGGGTCATACTTTCGTTCCACCCCAGATTCATAAAGATGAAAAACGACAGTACATCATAGAATAGAATCAAACATGCATTAATGTAGAAAAATAATAATATTAATCCATTGGACTGAGCAGAGCTCCTATCCTTAACCTAGGAGGTTTAGTTGCTCATATTTTACAGAGAAAACAGAAGTAGTGTGTCTGTGCTTCTCCCCTCCTGGGAGGCATAATCCTCAGGAGGAAGGAAGTCCTTTAATTATAATAAAAACTCTAAGACTAAACCTAAAAGATATTATTTTTAATTAAAAATAACAAAAAAAATAAAATAAGCTAAAAAGTGCTAAAATCCACTTTGGGGCCCACTTGGTGAGTATTTAGGTTGATGCCTGGCATGTAACTCAAGTTCTGGGCATTCAACTTTGGTTCCTGCTCCCTGGCTGGCATTGAATGCCAGTTTGGGCATTCAACTTGGAGGGTTGGTCCTTCTTGGGAGTTGAACTCCAAAAAGGGAGTAAGTTGGGCGTTCAATGCCCGTTTTGGGTAGTCCTTTCCAAAAAAAAGTATAAACTATTATATATTGCTAGAAAGTTCTGAAAGTCAACTCTCCAATGCCATTGAGAGCGCGTCAATTGCATTTTTGTAGCTTGAGAAATACACGTTGGAATTCATGGAGGTCAGGATTTGATAGCATCTGGTATCCTTTCTTTGCCTCTGAATCAGACTTTGCCAAAACTTGCCAATTTCATCCAAAAATTACCTAAAATCATAAGAAAACACAAAAACTCAAAGTAGCATCCAAAATGTGAATTTTGCACTAAAACATAATAAAACTTAACAAAATATAACTAAAAACACTAAGAAAACAGTACCAAAAAGGGTATAAAATATCCACTCATCAGAACACTAAACTTAAACTATTGCTTGTCCTCAAGCAACTAAAAACAAAGTAGGACTAAAGAGAAGAGAAAAATACAATAAGTCTCTGAGTTGTTAATGAAGCTCAGTTCCAAATATCGAATGGGGCTATTAGCTCTTTACTTCTGAACAGTTTTGGCATCTGACTTTTCTTTGAAGCTCAGAAGTATTGGCATCCCTTGGAACTAGAATCCGGATGATATTTTTGATTCTCTTCTTTTATTTTTTTTATTCTTGAACACAGCTTTTTCTTTTGGTGCTTTGCACCTTTTGAGCCTAGCCGTGACTCTAAGCATTTTGTTTTCAAGTATTACCACCGGATACATAAATGCCACAGGCACTTAACTGGGGGAACCCTTTGGATTTGAATTTGGCTTTTCTTAAATTCCCAGATAGTGGTGCCCAGAGTTCTTAAGCGTACTTTTTATTGCTTTGGATCACGACTTTAACTGCTCAGTCTCAAGCCTTTTGCTTGACACCTTCACACCACAAGCATATAGTTAGGGATAGCAACTCATTTGAGTTTTTTAGGCTAATTTTAACCCTCCTAACCATTGATGCTCAAAGCCTTGAATCCTTGCTCTTTTCTTTTTCTTTTGAGCTTTTTATTTTTTTCGTTTTCTTTTATATATATATATATTATTTTTGTTGCTTTTTCTTGCTTCAAGAATCAATATTTTTATTTTTCAGAGAATCAATAATACTTCTCTAAATTCACTGTTCTTCAAGGGCCAATATGCTCAACCTCAATATCAAATATGCACAGTTAATTCATAAATTCAGAAAATAAAGGTAAGGCCACCACATCTTAAGTAATTGGAATAACTTATAATATACTCATGACCTTGTGTATTTCACTACTTCTTTTTCAAAAATTTTCTTTTAAGCTTGTTATGGGATACATGAGACATCTTAAGCGCAAAAAAAAATTTCGAAAATTTGAACTACTAGACTAAAAAGCAAAGGAAATCCTAATAGTAATCATGTAAAAGCTAGAATACAAAACGGAAAATAGAATAGAATACTGAAAAATAGAAAGAAAGAGAGAATAAAACTCAACCACCTTAGTTATGATGGTTGCTCTGGCTGTGCTCTTCTGTGAAGATGATTCACCTCCCTTTGGTGTCATTGATGATAGTATACACCTAGAGCTCACTCTATAACACCAAACTTAAAAATTTTGCTTGTCCCCAAGCAAAGAAAACTTGGTCCCCTATTGGTCCCTTATGGGCGTTGAACGCCCAAGTTCTCTTTCCTCTTCTGGGGTTGAACGCAAGTAAGGGGCATACTCCAGGGTGTTCTGTTCTCCTTGCCACGCGTTCCTGTTTTTGTTCTAAGCACTGTGCATGATCACAAACATTAGAAAACCTAGAAAAACTTTGAAGATCAATGAAAATTAAAATAAAATCAAGCTAAAATAAAACTGAAGTAAAACTGAAATAAACTAAAGGATACCTATGGTTGGGTTGCCTCCCAACAACCGCTGCTTTAATGTCATTAGCTTGACACTTGATTGTTAAATTTTCTTCCTCTTCTTCTAGTTGGTTAAAAGAAATAACTCTATGGGAGAAGAGGAGAGGATTAGTGCCCTCGGATGTGAATTCCTCCTAACAAGCTTTCTGGTATTGTTATCAGCTTGATTCTCTTTGCTTGTTAGGGTAGGGATTGTATTGTTTCTCCATCCCATATGCATCTTCCTCTTGGGTCCTTCCTCCTTGGTGGGTAGTGATTGCCCAACACCAAACTTAGGGTTGATGTCTGGGAAAACTGTATGAGTTTCCACCAAGAGAGGAGGCTTCAGTAATGTATTCTGCATGTAAGTACCTCCTTTGTCAGGGGGTCTTGGAGGTTTAAAGACCTTGAAAACCATGTGATCCTTATGTAACCTCAGCACCACTTTGCCTCTCTCAACATCAACGAGGTTTTGTCCAATAGAGAGAGACCTTTGCTCCAAAACCTTAGCAAAAAGAATATTAATTTGTAGCTTTTTAAAGACTTCCAAGAACAGCAATGCTTGTCCTTGGTCTCCTTTTGGGGCTTCTGAGGGTGTGGTGCTTCAAGCTCTTGAATAGGTGTCATAGAGGAGGCATGTGACAGTGTAACCTCAGCCTTTTCTGGAGCTTCTCTCTCCTCCGACCCTTTAGTAGCTTGCACTTCCTCCTTTGGTACGGATTCAGCATCCATTATGATGGCCTTGCACTCTACGCTTAGGGTAGGCACTGTGTCACTGGGAAAAGTGAGAGGTCTCTTAAGTTTCTCGGGAAGGTTTCTCTGAATGACTGTACTGCACTCCTTAGTAAGCACCACTGTCTCTACTTCCTTCCAATCCCTCTTGTTATTCAGTATTTCCTTCATGAACTTAGCACATGAAGGCATTTGTTCAAGAGCCTCTGCAAAGGGGATTTTAATCTCCAGCTTCTTAAAAACTTCTAAGAACTTGGCGAATTGCTTATCCTTTTCTACTTTCTGGAGTCATTGAGGGTATGGTAACTTGGCCTTGTACTCAAGGGCCATGAGTGGTGCATGGTAAGCACCCCTAGGGACAGAGAAAGGGTGGTCAAACTGTCTAGGGGAGGTGTCTCCCGAATTGATGTGTCTGTTGTCCCCCCCCCCCCCTTTCTGGGCATTGAACGCCCTTGGTGATTCCTTCTTTCTTGGTGTTCAATGCTAGGGTTGCTCCCTTCTGGGCGTTGGACGTTCTTGTTATCCCTTTCTGGGCATTCAGCGCCCTTGATAGTGCTCTGAGTTGCAACTTGCTCATCTTCTGCCATTTCTTTTTCCTCCTACTTCCCACTGTTCTAGGACTGGTTGTTTAGGGTGCTTCCACTCCTCAATTGGATGGCTTGAAACTCTTCTCTTATCTGTTCAGACAAATGATGTTCATCCTGGTTCAACCGTGCTTCTATATTTTTGTTGGAGGCACGGGTCTCCTGTAATACTTTTTGCAAACTTAGAAACTATTGTGTGAGGGAATGTAGCTGCTGGGTTAATGATTCACTTTGTTTCGGGGGGTTAGATTCAGTGGACAATGTCTTGACCTCTCCTTTCATTGAAGTCTCACCAAATGAGTGTAAATGCTGGTTGCTGGCGACTGTCTCAATGTGTTATTGAGCTTCTTCAATTGTCTTCTTCATGTATATTGAACCACCAGCAGAGTTATCCAGGGACATCTTGGCCATGTCTGTGAGTCCATAATAGAAAATATCCAACTTAACCCAATCTAAAAACATTTCCGTCGGGCATTTTCTAAGAATCAGCTTGTACCTCTCCCAAGCATCGTAGAGGGACTCGCTTTTTCCTTGCTTAAAGGTTTGGATATCTATCCTCAACTTAGTTAACTTCCTTGGGGGAAAGAACCAGTTCAGGAACTTGTCAACAACCTTATCCCAAGTGTTCAAACTCTCCTTGGGCTGGTTGCGAAGCCAATTCTTTGCGTGGTCCCTTACAGCAAATGGAAAAAGCATCAACCTGTAGACATTAGGATCTACTCCATTGGTCTTTACAGTATCACGGATCTGTAGAAAGTCAGAGATGAATTCATTGGGGTCTTCCTGTGGGAGTCCATGAAACTGGCAATTTTGATGCACTAGGAAGATCAACTCTAGGTTGAGCTCAAAATGATCTACTTCAATAGGAGGTATACTAATGCTGCTTCCATAGAGATCAGGGTTGAGAGCTGAGAAAAATCCCAGGGTTCTTCTGGGTTGTGCACCTCCATCTAGATACATAGTGATTCTAGTGTTCCTACAAAGTCAAGAAACAAAGAAAAACAGGGAGTCTCTATGTCAAAGTCTAGAGAACTTCCAGTGAGATATCCAAAAAAGAAAAAAGATAAGATAAAGATCAAAGATCAAGATAAGATATGATTTTAAAAAAAATTTAGAAAGAAAATTAATTAAAAAGAAAAAGACAAGATTTGAATTTTTTTTTTTTTTGAAATTTAAAAAGAAGAAGAAAATATTAAAAGACACTAGACTTTTAAAATTGAAATAAGATAAAGCAAGATTTGAAAATAAAATAAAAGATTTGAGTTTTGAAAATTTTTGAAAATTAAAAAGAAAGAGTCAATCAAAGATTTTAAAATTTAAATTTGGAAAGAAAAAGTCAAACAAGATAAGATAAGATTTTTTTAAAAAATTAAGATAGACGATTTGATTTTGAAAAATTTTGAAATTAAAAAAGAGAAAGTCAAAGAAAGATTTTGAAATTCAAATTAGAAACAAAGAATCAAGAGAAAGAAACAAGATAAGATAAGAAGAGATTTTAAAATTTAATTTTTGAAAGAAAGAAAGACTAAAGAAGCACCAAATTTTAAAATTAAAATAAGATAAAACAAACAACTAATTAAAAAATATTTGAAATTAAAAATGAAGTTTTCAAAATTTAGAGAAGAAAAAGTCAAAACAATATTTTGAAATTTAAATTTGAAAGAAAGAGATACAAACAAAATACTGAACTTTTAAAATTTGAAATTAAAAGAAAGATAAGATAAGATATAAAGATTTTACCAAAGAAAAAGATTAAAAGATTAGGAAAGATAAACAAGATACGATTTGAAAATTTGAAAATCACTAACAAGAAACGCCAAACTTAAAATTTGAATTTAAGTAAAGATAAGATAACAAAATTTTGAAAATCAAAGAAAAGATAAAGATTTAAAGATAGAAAAGATAAATAAGAAAAATAAATTAAGTAAAAAGATTACTAACGGAACATTAAACTTAAAATTTTAAATACAAAATTAAAAAAATTTCGAAAATACTATATATTTTTATTTTTTTTCTCAAAAAAATAAAAAGAAAAGACAAACACTAGACGGACACCAAACTTAAAATTTTAAGATCAAAGAGCATAAATTTCGAAAAATTTGAAAAAGAAAAACACTAAAAGACACCAAACTTAAAAATTTTGAAATCAAACAAAGAGAAACACAGAAAAATTCGAACACAAAGGAAGAAAAATAAGAACAATTTTCAAAAATAAAGAAAAGAAACAAAAACCAAAGGAATACCAAACTTAAAAATTGACATAAGACTCAAACAAAAGAAAAAGATGACTAAAGATGAAGTATTTTTGAAAAATTTTAAAAAGAAAATAAGAAACACAAAAAGAAAAACTGTAAAAGTACCTGATCTAAGCAGCAAGACAACCGTTAGTTTGTCAATCATGAACAATCTCCGGCAACGACGCCAAAAACTTGGTGCGCAAAAATTGAAACTCGCACAACTAAACCGGCAAGTGCACGGGTCGTCCAAGTAATACCTCAAGTGAGTGAGGGTCGAATCCCACGAGTATTGTTGGATTGAGCAAGCTGTGGTTATCCTGCAGATCTTAGTCAGGCGAATAGAAAGTTGATTGTTGTTGTTGTAGGTGCATAAACAAAACAATAACGAAAGCAATACAGAATTAACGTATAAACAATAGTAAGAAAACAGTTAAGGCCTTGGAGATGCTTCTTCTTCCGGATTAATACTTTTTACTGACTACTTTAACAATGAGTGATTTATTCAATGGCAAGGCTGTAAGTGATTAAGCCATGGGTCATGGTCATTAATCTTCTCTATTCCAAACCAAATGCCCGAACAGGTCAGTCAATCTGGAAGCGGGTGAAGCTCACGCAATTTAATCTCTGATGATCCTACTCAAAACGCCACAGATAAGGTCGGATCTTCCAGATCGGAGAATGAAGCTCTCTGATTCTAGCCTTAGAGCCACAGGAACCTCAATTACCCAGGACTAATGAGATTTCATGTCATATATCCCAATTATCCCAAATAACTTGTTGGAACCTGTGATGTACTCTCAAGCTGTAGCTCAATACTATCCGGGTCAGGACTCGTACAGAACTCGTGTAGAACAAAGGGTCATACTTTCGTTCCACCCTAGATTCATAAAGATGAAGAATGACAATACATCATAGAATAGAATCAAACATGCATTAAAGTAGAAAAGTAATAATATTAATCCATGGGACTGAGCAGAGCTCCTATCCTTAACCTAGGTGGTTTAGCTGCTCATATTTTACAGAGAAAATAGAAGTAGTGTGTCTGTGCTTCTCCCCTCTTGGGAGGCATAATCCTCAGGAGGAAGGAAGTCATTTATTTATAATAAAAACTCTGAGACTAAACCTAAAAGATATTATTTTTAATTAAAAATTACAAAAAGAAAATAAAATAAGCAAAGAAGTGCTCAAATCCACTTTGGGGCCCACTTGGTGAGTGTTTCGGCTGATGCCTGACATCTAACTCAAGTTCTGGGTGTTCAACTTTGGTTCCTGCTCCATGGCTGGCGTTGAACGCAAGTTTGGGCGTTCAATGGTCCTTCTTGGGCGTTGAACTCCAGAAAGGGCATAAGTTGGGCGTTCAATGCTCGTTTTAGGTAGTCCTTTCTGAAGAAAAGTATAAACTATTATATATTGATAGAAAGCTCTGCAAGTTATCTTTCTAACTCCATTGAGAGCGCATCAATTAGACCTCTATAGCTCAAGAAATGTGATGAACGAAATTTTGACGGTATAGAATTAACTAATGAAATCTCATTGCAAGTATAGTTTCTAAACCAACAATAATCCTTTCATACAAAAATTTGTTTGTCACAAGAACAACCCTAATGAATCTAATAACCGGAGTATTTAAACCTCGGGTCGTCTCTCAAAGGAATTGCAGGGTAGTGTTCTTGTTATTGGCTATGGACATGTATATTTTGGGGTTTTGGATAAGAAACAAGAAAAGTAAATGGCAATGAAAATCAAATGACAAAAAGGGTCTTGGCAAGGTTTGGTGGTCAAGGCTCTCTATCCTTATCACTAACCACAATATGACAATTGCAAGGATCAATCCCACTAAATCATCCTCTAACAAGTAAAGGAAAGTCAAGTGAGCTATATCAATCCAAGTCCCTAAGTCCTAGCTATTCACTAATTGAATTAATGAGAGCTAGAGTCAATGGCTACCAATTATCAATCACTTGGACATTAGTAACTCAAGAACTCCTAAGTTACCTTCCCAAGCCAAGAACATAAAATTCTACTCTAACATCGTCTCAAACATTTTGACAAACACTTGGAAGGTATAAAAGGAAAACATAGTAAATTGACAACAAGAATGAAATCTAACAACTACTTATTGCAGGAATTAACAACAACAATCAAAGAAAGCACAATTAACATGAATTACCTCAAAAATTGCATTAAAAGAAAATAGAGGAAACAAGAGTAAATCTACAATAAAGTATGGAAACAAAGTAGAAGAAAATTACAACAAGAGAATAGAAGAACAAGATATAGCAACAAGGAATTGAAAGGTAGAAGTAGATGAAAACATGAATTAAAACCTAGATCTAAGCTTATTAACCTAAACCTAATCCTAATTCTAGAGAGAAGTGAGAGCTTCTCTCTCTAACACTAACTAAGGCCTTCACTAAACTAAAACTATGTGTAAAGTGATGGAATCCCCCCTTTGCTCTTCAATCCTTAGTCCTGTTAAGTATTCTGGCGACAAAATTGATTTAGATTAGGCCCCACAGCCTCTGTGAATTCGCTGGGCACGTTTTCACTTAAAAATCACGTGCCAGCACCGACGCGTACGCGTACAGCACGCGTGTGTGTCCCTGAGGTTTTTACGATCCACACGTGCGCGTACATTGCGCGTGCGCGTGGATGGTGCATCCCAAATCTTTGGCTTTTCCATGTGTTCTCCACTTTGCATGCTTTCTTCTTCACTCCTTTGATCCATTCCCAGCCTTTTCAACCTGAAATCACTTAACAAACAAATCAAGGCATCTAGTGGAATCAAAGGTGAATTAAAATCATCAAATTAAAAGTCTAAAAGCATGTTTTCACACTTAAGCACTGATGAGCGGATAATTTATACGCTTTTTGACATTGTTTTTAGTATGTTTTTAGTAGAATCTAGTTACTTTTAGGGATGTTTTCATTAGTTTTTATGTTAAATTCACATTTCTGGACTTTAATATGAGTTTGTGTGTTTTTTTGTGATTTCAGGTATTTTCTGACTGAAATTGAGGGACTTGAGCAAAAATCAGATACAGAGGTTGAAGAAGGACTGCTGATGCTGTTGGATTCTGACCTCCCTGCACTCAAAGTGGATTTTCTGGAGCTACAGAATTCGAAATGGCGCGCTTCCAATTGAGTTAGAAAGTAGACATCCAGGTTTTTTCAGCAATGTATAATAGTCCATACTTTGCCCAAGTTTAGACGACGCAAACTGGCGTTCAACGCCAGTTCTCTGCCCAATTCTGGCGTCCAGCGCCAGAAACAAGTTGCAAAGTGGAGTTCAATGCCCAAAATGGCACCAAAACTGGCGTTCAACTTCAGGAATGACCTCTACACGTGTAACACTCAAGCTCAGCCCAAGCACACACCAAATGGGCCCCGGAAGTGAATTTATGCATCAATTACTTACTTCTGTAAACCCTAGTGGCTAGTTTATTATAAATAGGACTTTTTACTATTGTATTAGACATCTTTTTTTGAACCATCTTTGGATTATCTTTCGATCTATTGATCACGTTTTGAGGGCTGGCCTCTCGGCCATGCCTGGACCTTCACTTATGTATTTTCAACGGTAGAGCTTACATAATCAAAGTGTAATCACAATTTCGTCCACCAAGTTTTTGGCGCCGTTGCCGGGGATTGTTCGAGTTTGGACAACTGACGATTCATCTTGTTGCTCAGATTAGGTAATTTTCTTTTTATTTTATTTTTAAAAATTTTTCAAAAATCTTTCAAAAATTTCTCATCAGTTTTCGAAAAAAAAAATTTTTTTAAAATAAAAATGTTTTCAAAAATATATTTTTCTTCTGAATTTTTAAGAATGAATTCTAGTGTTTCATGAAGCATGTTGAAGCCTGGCTAGCTGTAAAGCCACGACTGTAGGGCATGTTAGGCATGTCATGTCTGAGTTACATACTAAAGCTTGGCTGGCTATTAAGCCATGCCTGACCCTTTGATTGGAGCTTTAGACTAAAGAGCATAAGATTCCTGGAATTCATATTAAAAATTTTGGAATCCTTATTTTTCTTTTTTTCAAAATGATTTTCGAAAAAAATTAAAAGAAAATACAAAAAAAAATCATAAAATCATAAAAATCAAAAATATTTTTATGTTCTTGTTTGAGTCTTGAGTCATGTTATAAGTTTGGTGTCAATTGCATATTCATCTTGCATTTTTCGAAAATTCATGCATTCATAGTGTTCTTCATGATCTTCAAGTTGTTCTTGATAAAGTCTTCTTGTTTGATCTTTGCATTTGCATGTTTTGTGTCTTTTCTTGTTTTTCATATGCATTCTTGAATCCTTAGTGCCTAAGCATTAAGGATTTCTAAGTTTGGTGTCTTGCATGTTTTCTTTGCATTAAAAATTTTTCAAAAATATGTTCTTGATGTTCATCATGATCTTCATAGTGTTCTTGGTGTTCATCTTGACATTGATAGCATTCTTACATGCATTCATTGTTTTGATCCATAACTTTCATGCATTGCATCAATTTTCATGTTTTTCCCTCTCATCATTAAAATTCAAAAATCAAAAAAATATCTTTCCCTTTTTCTCTCTTAAAATTTCGAAAATTAGATTTGACTTTTTCAAAAAATTTTAAAAATCTAGTTGTTTTTATGAGTCAAATCAAATTTTCAATTTAAAAATCTCATCTTTTTCAAAATCTTTTTTTAAAAATCAAATCTTTTTCATTTTTCTTAGTTATTTTCGAAAATTTCAAAAATATTTTTCAAAAAAAAAATCTTTTTCTTAATTTTACATCATATTTTCGAAAATAACATCATCAATTAATGTTTTGATTCAAAAATTTCAAGTTTGTTACTTACTTGTTAAGAAAGATTTAAACTTTAAGTTCTAGAATCATATCTTGTGATTTCTTGTGAATCAAGTCATTAATTGTGATTTTAAAAATCAAATATTTTTTTTCAAAAAAAACTAACTTTTATCATATCTTTTCAAAAATATCTTCTCATCTTATCTTTTTCAAAAATTTGATTTCAAAATATCTTCTCTAACTTCCTATCTTTTCAAAATTTGTTTCAACTAACTAACTAACTTTTTGTTTGTTTCTTATCTTTTTCAAAACCACCTAACTAACTCTCTCTCTCTCTAATTTTTGAAAATATCTTCCCTCTTTTTCAAAATTTCTTTTTAATTAACTAATTATTTCAATTTTTAAAATCTTAATTTTCGAAAATTACTAACATTTTTCAAAAACTATTTTCGAAAATTACTAACTCTTTTTCAAAAATTATTTTCGAAAATCCTCTCCCTCTCTCATCTTATTCTATTTATTTATTCATCTACTAACATCTCTTCCTCACACCACTCACCAAATTCGAACCCCCCTCTTCTATCTGTGTTCGAATTTTTTCTTCTTCTCTTCTTCTATTAACAATAAGGAACCTCTTTACTGTGACATAGAGGATTCCTCTTCTTTTCTTTTTCTCTTCTCTTTCTTATGAGCAGGGACAAAGAAAAAGGCATTCTTGTTGAAGCTGATCCAGAACCTGAAAGGACTCTGAAGAGGAAACTAAGAGAAGCTAAATTACAACAATCCAGAGACATCATATGAGTAGGAGCAAGGATAAGAACATTCTTGTGGAAGCAGATCCAGAACCTGAAAGGACTCTAAAGAGGAAATTAAGAGAAGCTAAATTACAACAATCCAGAGACAACCTTATTGAAAATTTTGAACAAGTAAAGGAGATGGCAGCCGGACCCAACAACAATAATGCAAGGAGAATGCTTGGTGACTTTACTGCACCTAATTCCAATTTACATGGAAGAAGCATCTCCATTCCTGCCATTGGAGCAAACAATTTTGAGCTGAAACCTCGGCTAGTTTCTCTGATGCAGCAGAACTGCAAGTTTCATGGACTTCCATCTGAAGATCCTTTTCAGTTCTTAACTGAATTTTTGCAGATATGTGATACTGTTAAGACTAATGGAGTAGATCCTGAAGTCTACAGGCTCATGCTTTTCCCGTTTGCTGTAAGAGACAGAGCTAGAGTGTGGTTGGACTCTCAACCCAGAGATAGCCTGAACTCTTGGGATAAGCTGGTCACGGATTTCTTAGCCAAGTTCTTTCCTCCTCAAAAGCTGAGCAAGCTTAGAGTGGATGTTCATACCTTCAAACAGAAAGAAGGAGAATCCCTCTATGAAGCTTGGGAAAGATACAAGCATCTGACCAAAAAGTGTCCTTTTGACATGCTTTCAGAATGGACCATCCTGGATATATTCTATGATGGTTTATCTGAGCTATCAAAGATGTCATTGGATACTTCTGCAGGTGGATCCATTCACCTAAAGAAAACGCCTGCAGAAGCTCAAGAACTCATTGACATGGTTGCTAATAACCAGTTCATGTACATTTCTGAGAGGAATCCTGTGAATAATGGGACGCCTATGAAGAAGGGAGTTCTTGAAATTGATACTCTGAATGCCATATTGGCTCAGAATAAAATATTGACTCAGCAAGTCACTATGATTTCCCAGAGTCTGAATGGAATGCAAGCTGCATCCAACAGTACTCAAGAGGCATCTTCTGAAGAAGAAGCTTATGATCCTGAGAACCCTGCAATAGCAGAGGTAAATTATATGGGTGAACCTTATGAAAACACCTATAATCCATCATGGATAAATCATCCAAATTTCTCATGGAAGGATCAAAAGCCTCAACAAGGCTTTAATAATGGTGGAAGAAACAGGTTTAACAATAGTAAGCCTTTTCCATCATCCACTCAGCAACAGACAGAGAACTCTGAACAAAATACCTCTAATTTAGCAAACTTAGTCTTTGATCTGTCCAAGGCCACTGTAAGTTTCATGAATGAAACAAGGTCATCCATTAGAAATTTGGAGGCACAAGTGGGCCAGCTGAGTAAAAGGATCACTGAAATCCCTCCTAGTACTCTCCCAAGCAATACAGAAGATATTCAAAGTAGATTAATGACTATAGCTTGCTTCATACCAACAATCTCCGTGGGATTCGACCCTTACTCACGTAAGGTATTACTTGGACGACCCAGTGCACTTGCTGGTTAGTTGTGCGAAGTTGTGAACCATGGTATTGGCATCATATTTTTTTTGGCGCCATTGCCAGGGAAAGAAAGAGCAATGAATTTTACATAATCAAAGTGTAATTGCAATTTCGTCCACCAAGCACAAAATGAGGGAGAATCACAAAAACCATGCTATTTCATTGAATAAATGTGAGAAAAAGTTAATAAAATGCTCTAAATTTAGCACAAGATAAACCCTGAAAACGAGGTTTATCAACCTTCCCACACTTAAACTATAGCATGTCCTCATGCTATACCAAGAATGAAGTAAGGGGTATGACATTTATTCAATGTACTAAACTATATGCAACCTACCTAAATGCAGCTACCTACAATGGATGTAAATACTTGGTCAAAACAAATCAACTTCCTAGGGAACATGTGCAAGCAAAAGGGCTAAAGCAATGGAATCAAATCTAACCCACAATTGTATTGAATTATCAAAAAAGATAACAAACTTGCATGAATAAGAACGATTATGGTGAAAACATGTAATTGAGTAATTGAACCCTCACTAGATGTGTATTTGCTCTAGTCATTCAAGTGTTTGGGGGTTGATTCACTCAATTCTCCCCTAATCATGCTTTCTAAAATTTGTTCCTCATCTAACAATAAACAATTATTCAACGGATGCATATAATTATCATGAGGACTTTCTCAAAGGTTGTAATGGGGCTAGGGTCAAGGTAAGGTCATATATGGTTAAGTGGACTAGAAATTTGAATCTTTGATGAGCTTAAACTTTCCCACCTAACCTATGTAACAACCTATACAATTAAGTTCTAACCTAACTACCCATTCTTCACTTTTTTTTTCACATACTCATGCATTTCTTTTTATTTCACGATACTTATGCATTGATTCTTTTTGAACTCTACTTTGGGGCATTTTGTCCCCTTTTTATTTCTTTTTTTCTTCCTTTCTTTCTTTCTTTTTCTATTTTTTACTCGTTTCTTTTCTTTTCTTTTGTTTTTCTCATTTTTATTTCCTTCAAACTATATACAAGAACATCAATGCACAAGGTTTAACATTTGATTAATACATGAGTATGCACCCAATTCCCAAATATAAAAATACAAAGCACCCTTTTATCCCAACCAATGTTCCCAAATCTCTCCAAACTTGAATAATGAATACTCTCACTAGCCTAAGCTAATCAAATATCCAAACAAGGGACATTTATTATTTTTTGCTTTCGGCTTGTAATGTGCTAAAATAAAGAACAATTGGGTTAAGCATAGGCTCAAAATTGGCTAACAGTGGAAGGTACAAGGTAGGCTTATTTGGATCAGTGAGCTTGATGAAATGATGGCCTCAATCATATAAGTGCATGAATACAAAGAATAATGGACATATAGAATTAAACAAATCAAGATCACAATCATAGAAAGAGAATAATTGCACACAAGAAGAAAAATAAGTGGTTATAAGATGTAACCACACTATTAGGCTCAAATCTCACAAGCTTGTGTTCTTAGCTCAAAACATGCTTCACAAAATATATAATTCAAGCAAGTTCCACAAAAATTTTTTTCAATCAATTGGGGTGGTGCCCTATAGATAAGTTCTTTGGAAATTTCATTGTTTGACTAAGCTTATCCTAAATGCAATGTTGTGATTTAGAAATTTTTAAAATTTTAAAATTTTCTTAGTTTATCCCTTCTTTTTCAATCAAACCAAATTTCTTATATACAAAGGGTAAACTTTGAGTTTCGACAATCCAAAATATTTTTCTAATCACAACAAAAAACTAAAACAACTACATAAAGCAAATCTGACTAAAAGTATGAAATATTTACCAACTAAGGTACAAAATGCAACAAACTAAAACAAAAGTATCCGAAATAACAAATATATACAATAATCCAAAAAGTGTAGTAAAAATAAAGTGCAAAGTACTAAAAATAACACAAAATAAGTGATAAATGTCTGAATTCATCACCCAAATGGCAATCCATCGACGGTGACGACGGTGACCTCTCCACACTTAGAATGAAGCATCATCCTCGATGCTACTTCTCGGGCTCAGGATGAGGGTCAACCGTTGCATCTAGCTGGGGCTGAGGCTGTGGCTCCGCGGGGGTCTGCTGCGCCTCTGGGGTAGCCTGTGTCTGTGGGGGTGCCTCCGGCTGAGCCTACTCTGCCTCATGCTCTTCCTCCTCTGAAAAAGAAGAAGAAGGGTCGGCAATAGGGAGCAACTCGACGCCCAGTGCAACAAATATCTGATCCACTCTATCAAGACGTCACATGATGCGGCTCTCACTGTACTCCATGAAGCGGAACAGACGATGTACCAATAGATATGTCAGCTGGGGTGCTGGTGGTGGTGCTATCGGTACTGATGGACCTGCTGCGGCTGAGGAAGAAGACGGGCCAAGCGTCGTTGTTACTCTGGCTCTAGCTCTAGAGCGACGCCGGAATGGGAGCTTCTCATTCACCCATGTCCCCCATGGAATCACGTCCTCCTTTTTGTGGACTGGGGTTGGGACTCATCATCCGCTCCCCATGGAGCACCGGCTCGCTCAATCATCTCAGTGACCAAAGTCGGGAATGGAAGTGTGCCACGGATATGCCCTCGCCACATAAATCTCTGGATCAATCGGGGGAAGTATACTTTCTTCCCCTCCATGACACAACCAATAAGGATGAGTATGTCCACCGGAATCTCAGTAAAATGGTTGGTCGGCATGACATAGTGTGCAAGGATCTGCTGCCATATCCGAGCTTCCCTTGTCAGATCAGTGAATAACATCCCCTTGGGTTTTCTATTATTAGCATCCAACACCCAAGGGGCATCCGGGTAGCAATAACATCCCTCAGGGCATCATAATCGTAAGTCATACAATGGATCTCTACTCCAGCCTGCACATATGCATCTGTGTCACTAGTCTTAGGCAGGCAGTGGAGTGCATCCTGATGAGCGGATATTTTATACGCTTTTTGGGGTTAGTTTCATATAGATTTTAGTATGTTTTAGTTGGTTTTTAGTTTATTTTCATTAGTTTCTAGGCAAAATTCATATTTCTGGACTTTACTATGAGTTGGTGTGTTTTTCTATAATTTCAGGTATTTTCTGGCTGAAATTGAGGGAGCTGAGCAAAAATCTGATTCAGGCTGAAAAAGGACTGCTGATGCTGTTGGATTCTGACCTCCCTGCACTCAAAATGGATTTTCTGGAGCTACAAGACTCCAAATGGCGTGCTTCTAATTGCGTTGGAAAGTAGACATCCAGGGCTTTCCAGCAATATATAATAGTCCATACTTTGCTCAAGGATAGACGACGTAAACTGGCGTTCAACGCCAGTTCTCTGCCCAATTCTGGCGTCCAGCGCCATAAACAAGTTGCAAGTTGCAGTTCAACGCCAGAAAAGGATCCAAAGCTGGCGTTGAACGCCCAAAACAGCCTTATGCACGTGAGAAGCTTTAGTCTCAGCCCCAGCACGCACCAAGTGGGCCCCAGAAGTGGATTTCTGCACTATCTATCATAGTTTACTCATTTTCTGTAAACCTAGGTTACTAGTTGAGTATTTAAACAACTTTTAGAGACTTATTTTGTATCTCATGACATTTTTAGATCTGAACTTTGTACTCTTTGACGGCATGAGTCTCTAAACTCCATTGTTGGGTGTGAGGAGCTCTGCTGTGTCTCGATGAATTAATGCAAGTATTTCTGTTTTCCATTCAAACATGCGTGTTCCTATCTAAGATATCCATTCGCGCCTAACTATGGAGAAGGTGATGATCAGTGATACTCATCACCTTCCTCAATCCATGAACATGTGTCTGACAATCACCTCCGTTCTACATCGGATTGAATGAATATCTCTTAGATTCCTTAATCAGAATCTCCGTGGTATAACCTAGATTGATGGCGGCATTCATGAGAATCCGGAAAGTCTAAACCTTGTCTGTGGTATTCCGAGTAGGATTCTGGGATTGGATGACTGTAACGCACTTCAAACTCGCGAGTGCTGGGCGTAGTGACAGACGCAAAAGGATAGTAAATCCTATTTCGGTACGATTGAGAACCTGCAGATGATTAGCCGTGCGATGACAGCGCACTTGGACCCTTTTCACTGGAAGGATGGATGGTAGCCATTGACAACGGTGATCCACCAACACATAGCTTGCCATAGAAGGACGTGCGTGCGTGAATCAGAGGGCAGAGGAAAGCAGAGATTCAGAAGACAAAGCATCTCCAAAACTCCAACATATTCTCCATTACTGCATAACAAGTAACCTTTAACCCATGCTCTCTTGTTCATTCGCAATTCACCTGATAAATATAATTGACTTCCTGACTAAGAATTGCAAGATAACCATAGATTGCTTCAAACCAACAATCTCCGTGGGATTCGACCCTTACTCACGTAAGGTATTACTTGGACGACCCAGTGCACTTGCTGGTTAGTGGTACGAGTTGTGAAAAGTGTGATTCACAATTCGTGCACCAAGTTTTTGGCGCCGTTGCCAGGGATTGTTCGTGTTTGAACAACTGACGGTCTATTTTATTGCTTAGATTAGGAAAATTTTTCTTTTTGGTTTAGAGTCTCTTATTATTGTTCTTGGTTAAAAATATCCTTCTTCAAAACAAGTGTTACATTTATTGCCCAATTGGCTAGAGTGTTGGTTTATGTTCTTGATGATTGGGCACCAGTTTTATTAAAAATCTTTTTCAAAAATAATTTTTTTCCCTTGATTAATTCTTGTGCCAAACTTTAAGTTTTGTGTTTTCTTGTTGATTTTTTCTTTGGTTTTCGAAAATTTTATTTTGGTTTTCTAAAAATTTTAAGTTTGGTGTTCCTTATTCATGTTCTTGTGTTCTTGTGAATCTTCAAAGTGTTCTTGAGTTTTTCCTTGTGTCTTGATCTTAAAATTTTTAAGTTTGGTGTTCCTTGGTGTTTTCCCTCCAAAAATTTTCGAAAACAAGGAGCATTAGATCTAAAAATTTTAAATCTTGTGCTATTTTATTGTTTTTCTCTCTCCTCCTTAAATTCAAAAATATCTTTTCTTTTTTTTTTAAAGCAAATTTTCGAAATCTATTTCTAAAATTCAGATTTTTATTTTAAAATTTAAAACTTTTTTCAAAAATCATCATATCCTTTTCAAAATTTCCTAACCACTTTCTCTCTCCTTATTTTTTTCAAAAATCTTCACCCATTTTTATTTTATTTTAATTTATTTTGTTTTTGAAATAAGTAAATTATTAAATAAATAAAAATATTTTTTCTATTTTACATCATCTTCCTTTTTCCATCATGGACCTAAGAGGAAATGAACAGTCCAGGAGGACTCTGAGGTCATATGCTAACCCCTCTACTGCTTCATATGGGAGTAGTATCTGCATACCCTCCATTGGAGTCAGTGGATCTTATTGACTCTTTGGTAGAAGAGATCAACATGGCTGTGAGTCTCGAATCAGAGTTGGAAGACATCTTTAAAGATGTTCAGCCTGATTTGGAGGATTCAGAGGAGATGAAAGAGCCTCTGAATTTTCCTCTGGAAGAGGAAAAACCTCCTAAACCCGAGCTCAAACCATTACCACCATCCCTGAAATATGTATTTCTGGGAGAAGGTGACACTTTTCCAGTGATCATAAGCTCTGCTTTAAATCCACAGGAAGAGGAAGCACTTATTCAAGTGCTAAGGACACACAAGACAGCTCTTGGGTGGTCCATAGGTGACCTAAAGGGTATAAGCCCAGCTAGATGCATGCACAAAATCCTATTAGAGGATAATGCTAAACCAGTGGTTCAACCACAGAGGCGGCTAAATCCAGCCATGAAGGAAGTGGTGTAGAAAGAGGTCACCAAATTACTAGAGGCTAGGATTATTTATCCTATTTCTGATAGCCCCTGGGTAAGCCCTGT
>NC_029789.2:104577365-104585248 GCF_000816755.2 Arachis ipaensis | reverse complement strand
TGGCTTCTATTGGCCCACACTCTATAAAGATTCCCGAGAGTTCATACGTAACTGTGACAGTTGCTAAAGAGCTGGTAATCTGCCTCATGGTTACGCCATGCCTCAACAAGGAATCTTGGAGATTGATTTGTTTGACGTATGGGGAATTGACTTCATGGGACCTTTCCCACCATCATTCTCAAACACTTATATTCTGGTGGCAGTTGACTATGTATCAAAATGGGTTGAGGCCATTGCCACACCCTCCAATGATACTAAAACAGTGCTGAAGTTCCTCCAGAAATATATCTTCAGCAGGTTTGGGGTCCCTAGAGTACTAATCAGCGATGGGGCACTCACTTCTGCAACAAACAGCTTTACTCTGCCATGGTCCGGTATGGGATTCGCCACAAGGTGGCGACTCCATATCATCCACAGACTAATGGACAGGCTGAAGTCTCTAACAGAGAGCTAAAAAGAATCCTAGAACGGACTGTAAATACCCGTAGAAAGGATTGGGCAAGAAGCTTGGATGATGCTCTGTGGGCATACAGAACAGCATTCAAGACTTCTATAGGGACCTCTCCATACCAACTGGTCTATGGTAAGGCATGTCACCTGCCCGTGGAACTGGAACATAAAGCCTACTGAGCAACCAGATTCCTGAACTTTGATGCCAAATTAGCTGGAGAAAAAAAATTGCTCCAGCTAAATGAGCTAGAGGAATTCAGATTCACTGCTTTCGAAAATGCCAAGCTTTATAAAGAAAAATCAAAAAAGTGGCATGACAGAAAGCTGTCATCTAGAATCTTTGAACCAGGACAAAAGGTTCTGTTGTTTAACTCCAGGCTCAGGCTATTCCCCGGGAAACTGAAGTCCCAGTGGAGGGGACCATATGTGATTACAAGTGTATCACCATATGGTTATGTGGAGCTTCAAGATATTGATTCTGATAAGAAGTTCATTGTCAATGGACAGAGAATCAAGCACTATCTTGAAGGCAATGTTGAGCAAGAGTGCTCAAGGCTGAAGCTAGAATAAAAGCTCAGCAAGGTCCAGCTAAAGACAATAAAGAAGCGCTTGCTGGGAGGCAACCCAGCCATGGGGCATCAATCCTCTAAGCATTTTGCCCTATTTTTATTTTTATTTGTTTATATAAAGTTCACTGATCCTAAGGTAAAGAGTCAATTGTATAAGTTCACAGGGTTACAGAAGGATTCTGCACACAAAGCAGAGAAAAAGAGCTCACTAGCAAGAAAACGCCAGTAAAAGTCTGTTTTGGGCATTCAACGCCCAACAGAAGCATCCACTGGGCGTTGAACGCCAGTGAGGATAGCCATCTGGGCGTTAAACGCCAGAAAGAAGCTCTTTCTGGGTGTTTAACGCCAGATTTACAGCATTCTGGGCGTTCAGAAAAATGCCCAGTAACAAAGAACTTCCTGGCGTTCAACGCCAGAAAGAAGCAGCAGCTGGGCGTTGAACGCCCAGGAGAGGCAGCATTTGGGCGCTGAACGCCCAAAACATGCAGCGTTTGGGCGTTCAAACGCCAGGATGGTGGGGAGGAGGTAAATTCATTTTTTCTTCATATTTTTTCATTCTAATCTTAATTTGCATGCCTCAATTCATGATTTCTTGCATAAACATGTTAAGAATCCCTAATTTCTAAAAACCCTACCTTAAAAATACCAAATATATCTTAATCCATAAGCACAAACCCTCTTTTGCAAATTCAATCCAACTCTTTTTCAAATTTTCAAAACAAATCTATTTTTTTCAACTAATATCTTTTTCAAATCTCCATATTATCTTTTTCAAAATCTAGATTTATCTTTTTCAAAAAATTTTCATATCTTTTCAATTTTAAACTATATCCTTTCTTATCATATCTTCTATCTTATCTTTTCCAAATCAATCTTTTTATCATATCTTTTCAAAATTTTCGAACCCACCCCCCTCCCTTTATATATGGGTTCGGCCTCCACCCTCCTCCATCAACAATTGCACCTAGCTCTCCTTCTATCCCTCTCCTTTCTTTTCTTTTGCTTGAGGACAAGCAAACCTCTAAGTTTGGTGTGTTTATCCGTGATCGCTAAGAGCATGGCTCCTAAGGGAAAACAACCCACTTAAAGAGGCAAGAAAGAGAGCGTTCCAAAACCACTTTGGAATCAAGGGAAGTTCTTATCTAAAGAACATGCAGACCATTATTACAAAATAATGGGTCTAAGATCAGTGATCCCGAAAGTTAGATTCGATCTGAAAGAAGACGAATATCCGGAGATCCAGGAGCAAATTTGAATCAGGAACTGGGAGGTCCTAGCTAATCCTGAGACAAAAGTGGGAAGGAATATGGTCCAGGAGTTCTATGCTAATATGTGGCAGACTGACAAGCAAAAACTATCTGGAACTGCTTTCTATGAATATCGGACCGTGGTCAGAGGAAAGATTGTTCATACCATCCCTAACAAGATCAGAGAGATCTTAAAGCTACCTCAGCTGAAAGATGATCCAGACTCTTTCAACAGGAGAATGATGAGAACAGACAAGGGCCTGGATAAGATTCTAGAGGATATATGTATCCCTGGAGCAAAGTGGACCACTAGCACGAAGGGTGTCCCAAATCAACTCAAAAGGGAAGATCTCAAACTAGTCGCCCGAGGATGGCTGGACTTCATTGGGCATTCTCTGCTGCCCACTAGGAACCGTTCTGAAGTCACTGTTAAAAGAGCAGTGATGATCCATTGCATCATGATGGGAAAAGAAGTGGAAGTTCATCAACTGATTTCAACTGAATTCTACAAAATTGCCAATAAAAATTCTAAAGAGGCCAGGTTGGCTTACCCAAGCTTGATTTCTCTGCTCTACAAGGACGCTAGAGTAAGGATGGGAATAACTGAGTATATCTCAATTGAGAAACCAATCACCAAAGCATCAATGGAAAAACAACAAGCACAGGATGACCCCATCAAGAAGAAAACACAGGAATTTCTCCCAGAAATCCCTCAATCTGAATATTAGGAGTATCTTGAAACATCAGTTGCCAAGATGCAAGAAGCTATGGAACAAATAATAAAGGAACAGAAGGAACAAAGTCAAATTCCTACCTATTTGTTTAAAGAACAAAAGGAGCAAGGGCGTGACTTAAGGGAATTGAAGCGCCAGAAGTTATCTCTTGAAGGACCAAGCACCCCACAGATCCGAGGAACATCCACTTCCCAGAACAAAGGTTGTTAAATTCCAATTTCTGCTTTAACTCTGTGATAGTTGTTGTTATAGGAGTTTACCTTAGGAGTCATATAGTAGTAATTAGTGTCTATTTTGATTTTACCTCCAATTAAGTTATAGTCTATTTTTCTCATTATCAGCAAACAAGAATAAAATAGTAGATCTTTTGAATAAGAGGTAATAAAATTCGAGTTTTTTTTAATAAGAAAAATTCTAATTAGTAACTTGTGGTGGCAATGCTTTCTGTCTTCTGAATGAATGCTTGAACAGTGCATATGTCTTTTGAATTTGTTGTTTAAGACTGTTAAATATGTTGGCTCTTGAAAGAATGATGACTAGGAGACATGTTATTTGATAATCTGAAAAATCATAAAAATGATTCTTGAAGCAAGAAAAAGCAGCAAGGAACAAAGCTTGCAGAAAAAAAAAGAAAAAAATAGGCGAAAAAAAAAAATATATATATATAGAAAGAAAAAGAAAAAGCAAGCAGAAAAATCCAATAGCCCTTAAAACCAAAATGCAAGGGTAATAAAAAGGATCCTAAGGCTTTGAGCATCAGTAGATAGGAGGGCCTAAAGGAATAAAATCCTGGTCTAAGCGGCTAGACCAAGCTGTCCCTAACCATGTGCTTGTGGCGTGTAGGTGTCAAGTGAAAACTTGAGACTGAGCGGTTAAAGTCAAGGTCCAAAGCAAAAAAAGAGTGTGCTTAAGAACCCTGGACACCTCTAGTTGGGGACTTTAGCAAAGCTGAGTCACAATCTGAAAAGGTTCACCCAATTATGTGTCTGTGGCATTTATGTATCCGGTGGTAATATTGGAAAACAAAGTGCTTAGGGCCACGGCCAAGACTCATAAAATAGCTGTGTTCAAGAATCATCATACTGAAATAGGAGAATCAATAACACTATCTGAATTCTAAGTTCCTATAGATGCCAATCACTCTGAGCTTCAATGGATAAAGTGAGATGCCAAAACTGTTCAGAAGCAAAAAGCTACTAGTCCCGCTCATCTAATTAGAATCTGAGCTTCACTCAAAAACTCTGAGATATTATTGCCTCTCAACCTATTAGTCTTCTATTTTATTTGTCTAGTTGCTTGAGGACAAGCAACAGTTTAAGTTTGGTGTTGTGATGAGCGGATATTTTATACGCTTTTTGGGGTTAGTTTCATATAGATTTTAGTATGTTTTAGTTGGTTTTTAGTTTATTTTCATTAGTTTCTAGGCAAAATTTATATTTCTGGACTTTACTATGAGTTGGTGTATTTTTCTATAATTCCAGGTATTTTCTGGCTGAAATTGAGGGAACTGAGCAAAAATCTGATTCAGGCTGAAAAAGGACTGCTGAAGTTGTTAGATTCTGACCTCCCTGCACTCAAAATGGATTTTCTGGAGCTACAGGACTCCAAATGGCGTGCTTCCAATTGCGTTGGAAAGTAGACATCCAGAGCTTTCCAGAAAAATATAATAGTCCATACTTTGCTCAAGGATAGATGACGTAAACTGGCGTTCAACGCCAGTTCTCTGCCCAATTCTGGCGTCCAGCGCCAGAAACAAGTTGCAAGTTGGAGTTCAACACCAGAAAAGGATCCAAAGCTGGCGTTGAACGCCCAAAACAGCCTTATGCACGTGAGAAGCTTTAGTCTCAGCCCCAGCACGCACCAAGTGGGCCCCAGAAGTGGATTTCTGCACTATCTATCATAGTTTACTCATTTTCTGTAAACCTAGGTTACTAGTTGAGTATTTAAACAACTTTTAGAGACTTATTTTGTATCTCATGACATTTTTAGATCTGAACTTTGTACTCTTTGACGGCATGAGTCTCTAAACTCCATTGTTGGGGGTGAGGAGCTCTGCTGTGTCTCGATGAATTAATGCAAGTATTTCTGTTTTCCATTCAAACATGCGTGTTCCTATCTAAGATATCCATTTGCGCCTAACTATGGAGAAGGTGATGATCAGTGACACTCATCACCTTCCTCAATCCATGAACGTGTGTCTGATAATCACCTCCGTTCTACATCGGATTGAATGAATATCTCTTAGATTCCTTAATCAGAATCTCCGTGGTATAAGCTAGATTGATGGCGGCATTCATGAGAATCCGGAAAGTCTAAACCTTGTCTGTGGTATTCCGAGTAGGATTCTGGGATTGGATGACTGTGACGCACTTTAAACTCGCGAGTGCTGGGCGTAGTGACAAACGCAAAAGGATAGTAAATCCTATTCCGGTACGACTGAGAACCTGCAGATGATTAGCCGTGCGGTGACAGCGCACTTGGACCCTTTTCACTGGAAGGATAGATGGTAGCCATTGACAACGGTGATCCACCAACATACAGCTTGCCATAGAAGGACGTGCGTGCGTGAATCAGAGGGCAGAGGAAAGCAGAGATTCAGAAGACAAAGCATCTCCAAAACTCCAACATATTCTCCATTACTGCATAACAAGTAACCTTTAACCCATGCTCTCTTGTTCATTCGCAATTCAACTGATAAATATAATTGACTTCCTGACTAAGAATTGCAAGATAACCATAGATTGCTTCAAACCAACAATCTCCGTGGGATTCGACCCTTACTCACGTAAGGTATTACTTGGATGACCCAGTGCACTTGCTGGTTAGTGGTACGAGTTGTGAAAAGTGTGATTCACAATTCGTGCACCACATCCTCAATAGCAGCCTCGGTAACCAATATCCTCCCACCCCATAGGTAAACCAACTCAAGGTTAAATCTGAAAAAGTTACAATAGAATTCCAAAACCCATGAGGTGTTTACCCGACCCAGCTCCCTATCAATTAAACCGAGACCCATTCCCTCAATACGGGCATAAATGGATTGCCTCAGGTTAGTGGGAATGGCCACTTTCTTCTCTATGTTGAGGTTCTTTGGTCGGTAGTTCGGGAAGTGGAGCTCACAGTATAGGTTAGGAAACCTATAAGCATCGGTAGGCGGCAGTTTTTGATCCGCTTTTTCCTTGTCATTAAGTGGGTTCTTGGCATAGTCGTGGAAAGGAGAAACAGCGAAGGCCTGAGGTTTCTTCCTCTTTCTAGAAGTAGCATTGGCTTTTCCTCTATCGGCCATCCTAAAAAGCAGATAGGACAGAATATAAACAATTAAACCAAGTAGAGGTATAGGAAGCAAGGAAGGCCATAGTCATAAAACAAGAGGATTGATGTGTGATCATGAAGTGAGTTAAAAGGGATGAACACTTGGAATGCAAGCAACAAGAATCAGAATTCAAATCAAAGCCAGAAACCAAGAATTCAAGCTATACTTGCACAATGCTTATTTATTAAGCTCAATAATCGTCAATACCCAAAAGAATGGTGAAAGGGTTAGTTTGAAAGTAAAAAGAAAAGTCAGCAAGTTAAGCAAGTTAGAGGTCATAAAAGTAGTTCAAGAATTAGTGGTATGATGGTTATTGGCTTAATTAAGAGAAATTCAAAAAGGGTATGGAAAACAAGCACACTCACATTCATGAGGAAGATGCAGTCATTGATGATGAAATATGAGATTGCATAAGAACATATAATGGAAAGAACGGTTCATCAACAATGCCCGAGGTCACTAAGTTCAAATTGAAATATGGAAGGTTTGACACAGAAATCCGACAAACAACTCCTTGAACTAATTTTTTTCAGTGCTATCAACGGGAAGCAAAATAAAACGGAATTGCCAACCAAAGTAGCCTATGAGTTGAACTTGGTGTAAGTCAAAAAAGAATGTCAAGTTCAATTGTAGGTAGCAAGTCTAAAAACAAAATAGTTTCTAGAAATTTGAGCAACATTCCAGTAGTAAATCGGATGTTCCCGGATAACACACAGCAGCAAAGATCACATATGAATCCAAAAATTGCAACAAACATGAAAACAACAAGGACGACATATGTTCAGGCAGCATCAAACACAATTCAACAATTAAAGTTCAGTAAGGCAGCAGGTAGAATCAGTACAGCAGTAACATGATCGCTCAGAGCATCAGACTAACATCACTCAGCAAACAAGCAATTTACATTCAACCATGTTGGATAATCAAGAACAGAGCTGTTATCAAGCCTAGAATCTTCTAACCACATCCTATCTACCTAACCGCATGCAACTCTAAGCTAGCCTAACAAACAGAAATTCAACAACTAATCTAACTAAAATTAACAGCAGAATTAAGTGAAAAGAAAGAAAAAAATAAAATAGAGAAGCAACGAAGTAGGGGAAACCTGGAAGCGTAGAGGTAAAGCTGGGCTGGGGAAAATGGAAGGGAGGAAACTGCAGAGTCGCGTAGCAAAAGCGCAACGCAGAGCAGGGGCAGAGGAACGTGGGTGCTGTTCCTATAGGGAGAGGGTTAACTGAGGGAGAAGAGAATAGTTGGTGGCGATTGTGGTGGGTTTGCATGTCGCCGGCGGCAGTGGAGGCACGTGGCGGTGCTAGACAGAGGCAGAAGATGAAACGGCAGTGAGAGGGAAGGGAAGATGAGAGGCGAAGCCAAGAGGGTTGCGGTGGCTCGGCGGCGGTGGGTCACCGGAGTGTGGCCGGTGATAGGACAAAGCGGCGGTGCTGGCGTAGCCGCGGTAGTACCGATCAGAGGCAGAGGGACGGAAGTGATAAGAGGAAAGAGAGGTAGGAAGCGGGGATGGTGAATGAGAGAAATAGAGGAAGAAAGAAAGAGAGGAGAGGATGAGGGG
>NC_029789.2:104564127-104576984 GCF_000816755.2 Arachis ipaensis | reverse complement strand
TTCGGCACCGGATGGTGGTTGGAGATGATGGCTATGGGGGTGACGTTGATGGTTGGGAAGAAGAAGAAGGAGAGGGAACGTTGAGAAGGGGTTAAGGTGCGCAACTGCGTTAGGGCTTCTGGCGTGGATGGGGTTATAGTTTTGAATCCACGCGCACGCGTCCTGTACGTGTTCGCGTGGGTGGGCGAAGAGCATGATAGACGCGTAAACCTGATGTGCGCGAATGCGTCGTGCGTTGACGCGTACGCGTACTGTGCGCGTCCGCGTCGGCAGAAGATTGTGCCACACGCTTAATGAGCGCGCGAGATTTGCACAACTCTCGGGTATATGTATGGTATCTATGTGGATCCATCGACGCGTACGCGTCATGTACGCGTACGCGTGCATTCCTCTATGCCCCATGCCCAATGTTTGCATCATGTTGGCCTAGCTCTCTGCAATCATGTATGAGGGGCTGCATCTGCTCAACGACGTGTACGCGTACAGCGTGCGTACGCGTCCCTGCTCTCTTTTTTTTTTAGAAGTTCTAAAAATAGCTAAAAACCTCCCTAACACTACGTACAGCTCAAAACCAACCAAAAATGCAAAATGACAAAAATATTTTTGGCTTTTAAGGGGTTTCCAAATATAAGCAAGGAAAACTTGCATCACAAGCAACTAACAACCAAATTATTAAAGCAACTATATGAAGAGAAAACTACCTAAAATGGCAACTCAAATCACTTATTAATCAAATCAAATCTACAAGAGAGTAGAAAGAGTTTACCATGGTGGAGTGTCTCCCACCTAGCACTTTTAGTTTAAGTCCTTAAGTTAGACATTTGGGAAGCTCTTTGTCATGGTGGCTTGTGTTTGTACTCATCCTTGAATCTCCAAGGATCTTTGTTCCTCAAATGGTTGACAGAAATTTCAACCATCTTCACCAAGCTTGGGTGAAGTTCAACCCAAGATATGAGGTCCCAAAGTTGGTATTCAAAGTACGATCTGGGATCCCATATCTTATTTTCACACTCGTCTTCAAGTTGATTGTCATGATTCTTCCATCCGGGTGGTTGACACATAGAATTTTCCATAGTACGCTAAAGTCTCTTCCTGGACCCATATAGGATAGCATTCATCTAATCATGGTCCCTATGCTTTGAAGAATTGACCCTAATGAGTCGAATTCCAAACTTTCAACCATGACACAACTCCCTCTTACTATTAACTTCGCAAAGGGCTCTAAGTTGCCCATCCGTTTCAATCAAACCATATTCAAGTGAGAAAGTGAAGCTTAAGGGTAGAAATTTTACCCACTTGAATATTGTGTTGGAGGGTGACTTGGGAAGGGAGACTTCCCCACACTTAGACAATACGAGGTCTACTCCCTTAGGCTCTTCCTTAGTTGTTCCCACCTCTTGACAACTTCTTTCCATTTCTTCTTGCTTGTCAACTTCCTCCAATTCCTCCTCATCATCGGTCGAATCAAGCTTTGGAGGATGTGTGAAGTCCAATTCAATATCAACGTCACATTCGATGGAAGGGTCTTCGACAAGGTTACCGATATCACTTGGCTTGGAGTTGTCTTCAATAGCTTCAATTTCACACCTAATGGGAGGTGATTCAATTTTTGATAAAAAGTCATTGATGATTGAATCCATCTCTTGATCAACCTCTTCATATTCTTCAAATTTGGTATACTCTGGAGGGTGTTAAGACTCCCATGGTGGTTCCGTATCTCCTAGATCTTCAACCCCTCTTTCCTTTTTTTCAATTATCATTGGTTTCTCCAATTGTTCCAGTACAAAACCCAACTCCTCCTTCTCCACCGGATTTTTCAATCTCTTCCTCATGCTTTGCTCTTCTTTTGATCCTTCACATGTGGTTACGGAAGCACCTTGAGTGTTCAAGTATTGGTAGGCTAAAGTGTGAACTACCTTGGTCAAGTTAGTCACAAACTCTAGTGTGTTCCTTTGCATATTCGCTTGTCCTTTAAGTAGCACGGTGAGAGAATCATCCATTGGGGCTTGGAGTGGATAAGAGGGTTCATCATTTTGGAGAAAGGGTTCATAGTAGGAAGGTGGTTCTACTTGGTAAGGGTATAGAGATGGTGTGTATTGAGGTGGCTCTTGGTAGTAATCATAATAGGATTATGGTGGTTCTAAAGGTTCTTGCTCATAAGGGTCATAAGGATACTGTATGGGTGATTGGTCATATGATGGATAAGGGTCATATGAAGGTATTTGGTAAGGAAAGGCTTGTGAGTATGGTTGAGGTTCATGTTGAGGATAGGATTCATAGGCATATGACGATGGCAATTGATTGTCACAAAAAGATTCACCATAGCCATTGAATTGACATGCATTAGGATGGTGAGTATACTTATACGTGTCCGGAGGTTGTTGCCAATAGGAGTGATCAATTCCTTGAGGCTCCTCCCATCTTCGTTGGTTCCATCCTTGACACATGTGGTCATTGAAGTTCACATTTCCTACAACACAATTAGAACCAAACTCATAACTAAAAGGGTGAGAATTCATAGTGGAAGCAAAAACAAACTAACTAAGTTTTAAAGCTAACAAAAACTAACAAACAAATAAAAGACAAATATATTCACAATATTCACATATATACAATAACCAATAAAAAGGCACACAATTGCAATTTTCCGGCAACGGCGCCATTTTGATGAATGGTTTTTTGATGGTATAGAATTCACTAATGAAATCTCGTTGCAAGTATAGCTTCTAAACCAACAATAATCTTTTCATACAAAAATTTGTTTGTCACAAGTACAAACCCTTAATAAATCTAATAACCGAAGTATTTAAACCTCGGGTCGTCTCTCAAAGGAATTGCAGGGTAGTGTTCTTGTTATTGGCTGTGGACATGTATATTTTGGGGTTTTGGATAAGAAACAAGAAAAGTAAATGGCAATGGAAATCTAATGACAAAAAGGTCTTGGCAAGATTTAGTGGTCAAGGATCTCTATCCTTATCACTAACCACAATATGATAACTGCAAGGATCAATCCCACTAAGTCATCCTCTAACAAGTAAAGGAAAGTCAAGTGAGCTATATCAATCCAAGTCCATAAGTCCTAGCTTTTCACTAATTGAATTAATGAGAGCTAGAGTCAATGGCTACCAACTATCAATCACTTGGACATTAGTAACTCAATAATTCCTAAGTTATCTTCCCAAGCCAAGAACATAAAATTCTATTCTAACATCCTTTCAAGCATTTTGACAAACACTTGGAAGGTATAAAAGGAAAGCATAGTAAATTAACAATAAGAATGAAATCTAACAACTACTTATTGCAAAGAGTTAACAACAACAATCAAAGAAAACACAATTAAAATGAATTATCTCAAATTGCATTAAAAGAAAATAGAGGAAACAAGAGTAGATCTACAACAAAGTATGGAAACAAAGTAGAAGAAACTACAACAAAGGAATAGAAGAACAAGATGTAACAACAAGGAATTGAAAAGTAGAAGTAGAAGAAAGCATGAATTAAAATCTAGATCTAAACTTATTAACCTAACCATAATCCTAATTATAGAGAGAAGTGAGAGCTTCTCTCTCTAAAACTAACTCTAAAGCTAATCCTAGAAAGAAGTAGTGTGATCAATGAATTCCCCCCTCTCCCCTTCAATTCTTGGTTCTTTTAAGCATTTTGGCGCCAAAGTTGGTTTAGATTGGGCCCCCACACCTTTGTGAATTCGTTGGGCACGTTTTCACTTAAAAATCACGTGCCAGCACCGACGCGTACGCGTACAGCACGTGTGCGCGTCCCTAAGGTTTTTACGATCCACGCGTGCGCATACATTGCGCGTGCGCGTGGATGGTGCATTCCAAATCTTTAGCTTTTCCATGTGTTCTCCACTTTGCATGCTTTCTTCTTCACTCCTTTGATTTATTCCTAGCCTTTTCAACCTGAAATCACTTAACAAACAAATCAAGGCATCTAGTGGAATCAAAGGTGAATAAAAATCATCAAATTAAAGGTCTAAAAGCATTTTTTCACACTTAAGCACAAAATGAGGGAGAATCACAAAACCATGCTATTTCATTGAATAAATGTGAGAAAAGGTTGATAAAATGCTCTAAATTCAGCACAAGATAAACCCTGAAAATGGGGTTTATGCGCCATTTTGATGAACGGAATTTTGACGGTATAGAATTAACTAATGAAATCTCGTTGCAAGTATAGTTTCTAAACCAACAATGATCCTTTCATACAAAAATTTGTTTGTCACAAGTACAAACCCCTAATGAATCTAATAATCGAAGTATTTAAACCTCGGGTCGTCTCTCAAAGGAATTGCAGGGTAGTGTTCTTGTTATTGGCTATGGACATGTATATTTTGGGGTTTTGGATAAGAAACAAGAAAAGTAAATGGCAATGAAAATCAAATGACAAAAAGGGTCTTGGCAAGGTTTGGTGGTCAAGGCTCTCTATCCTTATCACTAACCACAATATGACAATTGCAAGGATCAATCCCACTAAATCATCCTCTAACAAGTAAAGGAAATTCAAGTGAGCTATATCAATCCAAGTCCCTAAGTCCTAGCTATTCACTAATTGAATTAATGAGAGCTAGAGTCAATGGCTACAAATTATCAATCACTTGGAAATTAGTAACTCAATAACTCCTAAGTTACCTTCCCAAGCTAAAAACATAAAATTCTACTCTAACATCCTCTCAAATATTTTGACAAACACTTGGAAGGTATAAAAGGAAAACATAGTAAATTGACAACAAGAATGAAATCTAACAACTACTTATTGCAGGAATTAACAACAACAATCAAAGAAAGCACAATTAACATGAATTACCTCAAAAATTACATTAAAAGAAAATAGAGGAAACGAGAGTAGATCTACAACAAAGTATGGAAACATAGTAGAAGAAAATTACAACAAGAGAATAGAAGAACAAGATATAGCAACAAGGAATTGAAAGGTAGAAGTAGATGAAAACATGAATTAAAACCTAGATCTAAGCTTATTAACCTAAACCTAATCCTAATTCTAGAGAGAAGTGAGAGCTTCTCTCTCTAAAACTAACCAAGGCCTTCACTAAACTAAAACTATGTGTAAAGTGATGGAATCCCCCCTTTGCTCTTCAATTGTTAGTCCTTTTAAGTGTTATGACGCCAAAATTTGTTTAGATTAGGCCCCACATCCTCTGTGAATTCACTGGGCACGTTTTCACTTTAAAATCACGTGCCAGCACCGACACGTGTGCGTACAGCACGCGTGCGTGTTCCTGAGGTTTTTGCGATCCACGCGTGCACGTACATTGCGCATGCGCGTGGATGGTGCATCCCAAATCTTTGGCTTTTCCATGTGTTCTCCACTTTGCATGCTTTCTTCTTCACTCCTTTGATCCATTCCTAGCATTTTCAACCTGAAATCACTTAACAAACAAATCAAGGCATCTAGTGAAATCAAAGGTGAATTAAAATCATCAAATTAAAGGTCTAAAAGCATGTTTTCACACTTAAGCACAAAATGAGGGAGAACCACAAAAACCATGCTATTTCATTGAATAAATGTGAGAAAAGGTTGATAAAATGCTCTAATTTCAACACAAGATAATCCCTAAAAATGGGGTTTATCAAAATGCTTGTTGGAATGCACGAAGGTCAGGATGTGACAGCATCTGCTATCCTTTCTTTGCCTCTAAATCAGACTTTGTCAAAACTTGCCAATTTCATCCAAAAATCACCTAAAATCATAAGAAAAACACAAAAACTCAAAGTAGCATCCAAAATGTGAATTTTGTACTAAAACCTACTAAAACATAATAAAACTCAACAAAATATAACTAAAAACACTAAGAAAACGATGTCAAAAAGGGTATAAAATATCCGCTCATCAGAGGAATAGCTCTCCAACCTTGACCAGTACATTCTCCACTAGCCCATATGCCTATCTCAGAGACTTTTCAGCCATTTACAGGGTTATTTTTGTTGCCTATGCTTCTTGGATTTCCAGCTTCTTCATTACGGACAGAGGCATTTGATTTATGCTTGAACCAAGATCACACAGTGCTTTCTCAAAAGTGATAGTCCCAATGGTACAGGGAATCAAGAAACTTCCAAGGTCTGGCATCTTCTTGGGCAATTTCCTTTGAATAATTGGACTGCACTCCTTGGTCAAGACCACAGTTTTATCTCCCTTCAAGGCCTTCTTCTCAGAGAGTAGGCTATTCATGAAGGCCATATAGGGAGGCATCTTCTCCAATACCTCTGCAAAAAGAATATTGATGTGCAACTTTTTAAAGATTTTCAAGAATTGAGTGAACTGCTCATCCTTGGTCTCCTCTTGAAGCTTCTGAAGGTGTGGTACTTCATGCTCCTGTGCCACCAGTGGGGTGTGAAACAATTTGCTCCTAGCTTTTTCTTCCTTCAATTCCTCAGCAACATGCACTTCCCTAGGCTCGGACTCTGTGGCCATGGTAAGGGCCTTGCACTCTTCTCTTGGATTTACCTATGTGTTACTGGGAAGAGTGTTAGGAGGTCTCACAGGTATCCTCTTACTCAGCTGGCCTACTTGTACTTCCAAGTTCTGTATTAAAGCTCTTGTCTCTTGCATAAAGCTGTGAGTAGTCTTGGAATGTTCAGCAACTAGTGTGGCTGATTCAGGAGTATCTTGGCTCTGAGAAGGTCCTTGTTGCTATTGGGAGGGCTGGAACTGCCGGTTGTTAAACCTGTTCTGATTGGAGCCACCCTGGTTATTGTTGAAGCTTTGTTGGGGCCTCTGTAGCTGCTCCCTCCACCTAAAATTGGGATGATTCTTCTATCCCTGATTGAATATATTGGCATAGGGATCATTATCGAGATTTTTAGAGGAATTTTCCATATAATTTACTTGCTTAATGGTGGGTTGAGCATAGCCACAAATGTCCCCTTGGTTGTAGCTTACAGTCATGTCATAGGATGCATCTTGAGTATTGACAGCTGAGACTTGTATTCCACTTAAGTGTTGAGAGATCATATTAATCTACTGGGACATGATCTTATTTTGAGCCAAAATGGCGTCCAGGGTGTCCGCCTCCATGACTCCTTTCTTCTGAGTAGTCCCAGAGTTCACAGGGTTCCTCTCAGAAGTGTATAGATATTGGTTGTTGGAAACCATATCAATAAGCTCATTCACCTCTTCAGGCATCTTTTTCATGTGTAAAGAACCACTTGCAGAGTTGTCTAGTGACATCTTGGCCATCTCAAAAAGGCCATCATAAAAGATAAGCAGCCTGGTCCATTCAGAAAACATGTCAGGAGGACACCTCCTGATCATCAGCTTGTATCCCTCCAAGGCCTCATAGAGGGACTCTCCATCTTTTTGTCTAAATGTCTGGACATCCACCCTAACCTTAGTCAGCTTCTAAGGTGGAAAAAATTTGGTCAGGAATCCAGTGACCATCTTGTCCCACGTGTCCAGGCACTCCTTGGGTTGAGAATCAAGCCACTGCTTTTCTCTATCCCTCACAGCAAATGGGAAGAGCATGAGCTTGTAGACCTCAGGATTCACTCCATTCGTCTTTATAGTGTCCCAGATCTATAGGAAGTTAGAGATGAATAGATTTGGATCTTCCTGTGAGAGTCTACAAAACTAGCAATTCTGCTGCACTAGAGTGATCAGCTGTTGCTTAAGCTCAAAATTATTAGCACCAATGGCAGGTACAGCTATACTGCACCCATAAAAGTCAGGAGTAGGTGCAGTGTATGAGCCAAGCATTCTCCTTGTATGCTCATTAGCATTAGGATTTCCACCATTAGCGTCCATAGCCTCCTTCTCAAAAGTTTCCCTGAGGTTCTCTCCGGCTTTGTAAGCTTTAGCTTGTTGCAAACACCGCCTTAAGGTCCTCTCAGGTTCAGAATCAAACTCAAGAAGGGGTTCTTTATCCCTATTTCTACTCAAAAACAAACAAGAGACAAATAAAAGTGGGAGTCTCTATGTCAAAGTATAGAGAGCTCCCAATGAGATATCCTATGTAAAAAGCAATAAAAAAAATTAAAGCAAGCAATTAAACTAAAAATTTTGAAAATCCTAAAGAGAGAGAAATAGACCAAAAATTCCAAAAACTAAAAAGAGAAGACAATAGTAATTTTAAAAATTAAAAAGAAAGAAGACCACTAAAGGGACACCAAACTTAAAATAAAAAATTAAGTTAAAATAATCAAACTAAAATAAAAATTAAAAGGAAGATTAAATATACAAAACTAAGAAAAATACCTACTCTAAGCAACCAGACAACTAGTAATTGTCAATCACAAACAATCCCCGGCAACGGCACCAAAAACTTGGTGTAGGATTTAGAATTCCCACAGCTTAATCAGCAAGTGCACCGGGTCATCCAAGTAATACCTCAGGTGAGTGAGGGTCGATCCCACGAGGATTGTCGGACTGAGCAACAATGGTTATCCAATTGGCTAAGTTAGACGAATAAAAAAGGTTGTTGATGGTTGGAAACGCATAAAACAGTAATCAAGAAAGTAAAGAAAGCAATTAAGACGTTTGGTGTAAAAACAATGAGAGAAAACAGTTAAGGTTTCGGAGATGTTTACTTTTTCGGATTAAAAGCTCTTACCAACTATTTTAACAATGCATAATTCATTCCATGGCAAACTGTAAATGACCAAACCCTAATCTCTTAGTGATTTAGCCTCCTCTAACCTTCATTAACCGCCACTCTCGTGGTCACTTAATTCCGATTAGAGGGTTAAGTTCAAAACTAGTTTATGGCCACAAAAACCCTAATTACCCAAAGCTAATAGGATTATATGTCACATATCCCAATTAGTTCATGTAATTAGCAATTTAGGAGGAATTTATTTTCAAGCTATTTTTCAAGCGAGATAACTCTCTCGAGAATCTCAAGAACTCATTTAGAATAAGGGTCATACTCTTGTTCCACCCAGATTCATAAGATTAAGAACAAAAATAATCCTTGAAGTTGAATCAGTACATTAATTAAAATAGAAAAGTAATAGTCTTAATCCATAGAAATAAACAGAGCTCCTAACCTTAACCGAAGAGGTTTAGAGGCTAATGGCTTACAAAGAAAAACTAGGGTTTTGAAAAGTGCGGAAGTCCGATCTCCCAAAAAGCGTGGATCTTTTCTCTTTTATATTAATCGAATTTGAATTGAAAATAAAATAAAAATAATTAATTCCTAAACTAAAAGATATTGTTTGTAAATAAAAATTACAAAAGGAAAATAAGATATAACTAATACTAAATGCTAAATCCACTAAAGATGCTCCAAAAGTGGGCCTTCAAATTTGAATCAGGCTTACTGGCGCTAAACGCCATATTTGGCGTATGGCGTTTAGCGCCCTAGAGGGGGCAGAGGCATGCACGTTGCTGGCACTAAACGCCAGCTTGGCGTTTAGCGCCCCAACGGGGGTACGCCAGCTTTTCTATTTTAGCTCCAAACTCTGCCAAACTACTCCAAATTTCTCCTGAAATCATAAAAACACTAAAACAACTCAAAGTAGTATCCAAAAAGGGTTTTTGCACTAAAATCAAATAATACTAAATAGAATCTAACTAAAAACAACTAGAAAATGATAAGAAAAATGGTACAAGATGCTCACGCATCAGGCACAAGAACTCGAAATTGAGCTTTCAAATTCTCCATAATCTCGTCCATTCCCTGAGCCACAGACTCCTCCAAATACCCATATTCTTTTTTAAGTCTCTCCAGTTCCTCCTTCAGGCTCAATTTCTCCCAAAAGACATTATGGTAGCTCTTCTTAGCCTTCTTTTACAAGTCCTCTGCCATAGCACAAGCCACTTTAGAATGCTTTACCCTTTCATAAAGTTTGAACAGATCGGAGGAAAGAATCCCCTTCTCAGCCTCTAGTTCCAACTTGGTCTCCCTTGGAGAAGCTACCTCAGAGGGAAGGTCAGCCAATTCGTTTTAGATAGCACCAAAAGAAGTTTCATTAAGCTTCTTCAAAAAGGCTGCGCACACCCCCGTTGTTTGAATTCTCCCTCGAGCCAACACCTCCAAGTGTCTCTTCAAAGAAATGTCATCCATGCTTATGGCACTATGAAGAAGAATGTATTCCTCACAAAAAGTAATGGTGTTGAAACCCAGGTTGTAAGCACTACCAAACTCAGAAGATGGAGTCTTACGTTTTTTGGGAACCCGGTTCAGTGAAAGGAGGCATAGGGGGAACGATCCCGGGTGGAAGCTGTGAAATTGGAGGAGGAAAAGGTATGGCTTTGGCCAATTGGGATGAAGATGAATCTGACTTAGAAGGAGATGAGAGATTTTCCAATTTCTCGGTTTCCTTTAGTTGTATCATCCGAACTGCTACATTTTTCTTTCCAACCCAAAACCTTTGCAAAGCACCAAACCCATTAGTCATTCTTGCTATAAAAACAAAAGCAAATAAAGAAACTAAGATTACAAAATCTAGCAAAAAAGGAGAAATATCTACGAAATGCAAAAAAGCTAACTACGTTGTTCAATACAAACATAGCTCGGCTTGCCTATCAAAATCTTCTTGGTGTCGAGACTAAAAGATCGGCCCTAACACTCTTGAAACAAGGCCACTACACACTCCTCTACCTCAACCAAATTCTCATGGTTGTATTTAACAATGATGGAGACCCCCTCCCAGTACAAACAAAAAAATGGGTTCACCTCTCTCATTAAGAAAAAAAGGTCGGACACACTCTATAGGTTGGACCTTAAAAAAATAATTCTTGTAGTCATGAAAAGAATCATCGAAAATAGAAAAAACCTTCCTGCCTTGAACAGCTCAGAAGGAAATTCAATGCTGTTTTTTGGAGCTAAAAGGTTTGGTGAGTTGAAAGAGGTAAAAGAAAATCTTAGAAAAAAGGGGAAGGTCGAGTTCCCGGCTTATTAATTTATAAACCTTATTAAAACCCACGAGTTCGGGTGGAGATGAGAAGGTGCAACTCTACATATACGAAGAATTTTGGTTTCAAAATCGGTAAAGAGAAGTGTCACTCCTAGCCTAGTAAACAAATAGTAATACAGGAATAAAAAATGATTTTTTGAGTTACTAAGTTGGGGGAAGCAAATTTTATCCTCAAGGTTAGGAGCCACTAGCTCATACTTCTTCTCATCCTCTTGGGTTTTACAAATCTTATATTGTAAACAAAACTTTTCTACATACTCATTGTCAATTACGGAGACAGCAGAAAGAATAGTAACATCTACCTAATTTAAACCAGGAGATACTTTAGATGACATGCTGAGAATTACTGAACAAGACATAAAGAGTTATACCTACAAAATAGTAAAATAAAGCTATGTCACTACAAAATTTCACAAGCTACAATTCGGGTACAACAGCACATCATACAAATGCTCAAAGAAGTTAGATCATCCTCAAAGATGGAAAATTTAATCTACTCTACTCGAATAAGAAATGAAGCCATTATCCAAAAAAGAAAATGGCACCATCTGTGGGGCAAATAAAAACACAAAAAATGGACAATCTACAAAAATGATAAATAGGAAAATCCACTAATACAAGAACAGCCAGAAGTGACGAATGATAGCAAGCAAGAAAAAGCAGTAGCAAGAAACCATATTTTTAAAGAACTATTTTCCACAAAAGCATCAAGACAATATCAGAAATATAAAACTTCACCCATGATGAAATATCATCTAGCCATGACAATAATGAATAAAAAAGAAACAAAAACCAACTTTGATAATGAACAGAAGGTAAAGAATAATACAATCGGACGATCTCCAACGTCTTAGGCAACATGAATGAAGATTTGAAGTAAAATTCCAAGATAGAGAAATCTTGGAAAAAGATTGATGGAAATGAGGTTATAGTAAAGAACAAGAAAGGTCTTGAGAGAAATAAAGTAAATTCTCAGAAGTTGAAGCGAAAAATGAGAAATAGAAAGAGGATTGTGTTTATATAGCCATTAGGGACAAAACAGTAAATTTATCCCTCATTTAATGGCACGCATGATTATCAATGTAACCAAAAAATGCACAAACGATTACGAAAAGACGTAATGTTCATTCAAAAATACGTCAAGTACTCGACTTGCTCTCTAAAGCAGACCGAAATCCCGACTTGATAGAATGAAAATTACAAGAGATCAAGACCGATTCAGAAATGCTTGAGCCAAACATAAAGAAGCTCGGCCTCAAGTAGGAACACTGTTCATATCCTGGCCTACAACTTAGAGGGACCCAAAAGGGATGAAGCCCAAGCTACAGATAACGTTCAGCTTTACACTACCATTAACCCAGCCTCATAAAGGTCGGGCACAGCGACATTGGCCTAACGACATGGGCCTAGTCCTACTTTCCTAAATAAGTAACTAACTCTTACAATATCTCCTATTAATCTAGAAAGGAGATCTTAACAACATTCCTAAGAGTAACAAACCCACCATCAAAGGTGGAACTACTCCAAAGGTAGTTATTGACTCTACATCTACACTTATAAATATCATAATACCCTTAGGTATTCTTCGAACTCTCATCTACTAAAAATTTACCTAAAATCCTTGTTAATTTTAAGCATCGGAGTCTCTTGCAAATACCAACCCCACCTTCACCAAGACGTTGGACTACGACACCTCGGCACTCGAAGACGTCGGATACAACTCCGACGTCGAATACAACTCCAATAGAAACTTGGATCTCACGTTCAGGCCCAAATCATAATTTTCAGTTAATCCCAAAAATATAATCATTTATTGTATTCAACAATTAAAAAGTTTTTTTTTTATCAAATAATTGTTATTTGTTTTATGATCAGTGTTTTTTTATTTTTGGTCCATTCCACCTTTGGCTCAGTTATCTTTTTTAATAAAATAGTTAATGTTAATTATCTTTTATTTATTTAAGA
>NC_029789.2:104563157-104563878 GCF_000816755.2 Arachis ipaensis | reverse complement strand
AAACAAAATATTGAAATTTTATATAAAAATATATATAAAATAAAAATCAACTTTAGAAAATAAAAAATATAAATTATTTTTCTACGATTTTTTTTTAATATTGGACCAGTATTGGTGAATTTGCTGAAAATGGGCCATTTAATGTGTAATCCAATTTTATGGAAAACAAAAATGAAAGGGCCGAAATTGCCGGGTCTAATCATCAAGCCCAAATGAAGGGGGTGAATTGCAAAGGTTTCCAAAAAGCCCAAATGTAGCATTGGAGATAGAGACCCAATTTCAGGGCAGTTTCGGAACTTGAATAGAAAATAGGGGGAGCGTGTGGGTAGCCCAAGGGAGCGAATTGATGGGGAGAGGACAAATGTCCACAATGCAGCTGGCCAGGAGGGGGGACGCATGGCTGATTTGGGCAGATTGCTTTGTCTCTTTCTTCACGGGTTCACCCAACAAAATTATTGGAAATTGGATGGCAAGTAATAAAGTCATTTTCATTTCTTTAGTTACTGGAAAAATTTTATAGAGAGGGAGAAAGAGTTCCATGAATAATTTTAAGAAGAGCTTATCTGGAGTAGAGTAAAATTTTAAATTTAGAAGAGTGAAGTAATAATGGTGCTTCGTGATCTCACCAAACCTAAAGAACACATTATTCAATTTTTAGATCATCCTATATATGTAAGTTAATTTATTTAATATTAATTTTAATTAATATTAATGTTGACAG
>NC_029789.2:104555659-104563132 GCF_000816755.2 Arachis ipaensis | reverse complement strand
ATATGTTGAAAACTATAAGGTGAAAATAATTAGTGCATAGTAAAGATAATTGGGATTTAAGTAAATTTAGATTTAAAAATTGATTAATGAAATATAATTGTATTTTATAAAAAAAGTTTTTTAAATGAGATATATAAAATTGTAAAATTTTTAATCTTGTGACTAATAAAATGATTATAGATAATATTTTTTTAAAAAATTTATTAATAACGGTAATAATAATTTTTGTAGAATGAAAATATTAAAAGTTATTATTGATATTTTTTTTAAAATAAGTTTAAAAACGTTTAGTATCATGTTTACTAATATTCGTTAAAATATGTTTATTAAAAGTTATAATTCTATTAGAAAAGATAGAAAGTATGATTTTTATTGTTATGTTGCTGTCTTGTTAAATTTTAATAACAAGCATGAATGTTTTTTTATTATCTTAATATATTTTAATGTATTTCATTACGTTATATATTTGTGTAGGAACACTGCCTCTTCGAAAAAGAAACAAATTGTTATTTAGCAAAAAAAAAACGATAATTAATATAGAAATTTTTTTATAGGGTTAGTTTTTTAATAAGTTTAATTACACGAATAGTTAAATTTGTTTAAAAATAGTATTTTTCACATATGTAACTACTGGATTTAAATGTTTACAAACACAAATCATTCAAAGTCCAAAGGCAGGAGTTATAATACAATTGTTTTAAGTTATATTTTTATTCCAGTTATGAAAAAATTAAAGATATATGCTTTAAATTTAAGTCTTATTATATTTTTCTTATTTGTTGATCAAGATTTAAGATTATTGGAACAGGCATCTGAACGTGCTAGAACTATATGATCTAATTGTTACTGAATTTTTAAATGAGACTGAATTTGGACACATATCTCATATTAAAAGAGTACAAGGGCACTCGACAATGTTGACAGCTTTGGTTAAAAGATGGCATCCAGATACACACACTTTTCACTTTCCGATTGGTGAATGCACGATAACTTTGGAGGATGTAGTAATGATTCTTGGCCTTGGAAGTAATGGCATGCCAGTTTCAGGGTTAACGATAAGTAGTCACAGCCTCCTAGCAGATGAGTGCATGGATCAATTTGGAGGTGCACCCACGGGAAAAGATTGTTGGGGAAGTTTCATTAAGTTGCCTTGGCTTAGGCGGTACAAAAATAATATAGACTTGACTGATATTGTTGCTATAGAAAGGTATGTAAAAGCGCACATTATGATGTTATTTGGTACGACCTTATTTTGTGATAAATCTGGCACTGGGATCCATTGAAAATTTCTACCATTGTTCCGTGAATTTCACCGGATAAGGGAATTTAGCTGGGGTTCGGCATGTCTTGCTCATATGTATCGATCGCTGTGTCGAGCATCACGTTTTGATTGTAAAGACATAGATGGGCCGGTGCTTCTCCTCCAGATATGGGCTTGGGAGCGGATCCCTTTACTAGCTCCGATTCTTCGAACTCCACGATTTTCACTAGCTTGTCGATACGTGTTACTTTGTATAATGTGGTGCATGGTTTTCTAAATTCATGCTTTTTCTTTAACTTAACTGTGTTTCGACAGGTGGGTTGATTGGACATCTCCGTCGAATGATTATAGACATTGGACAACACGACGGTGTAGGGAGTTATTGGACACGGTGGATGATGCTGTGAGAGTATAGATTCATATATTAATTTAGTTGTCATCTAATGTTCATTTACAATGCTTAGAATCTGTTTGGATAAAATGTCATTTATTTTCCATGTTGATGTCGTTTGTGTGGGATTTATATAATCAAGACAGGCTTCCTCCCCACTTAGTGCCGGCGGATATCCGTAATGATGGATTATGTTAGAATGCAACGGTCCCTTTAATCTCATTTGAGTCTGTGGAGTGGCATCTAACTGATAGGGTAACGAGATAGTTTGGTCTGCAACAAGGAATTCCGGGAGCTCCAAGGGATCTTGGTGGTGCGCATAACAATGTGTTGACTGGATCAAAAAATTTGAATTGGATTGTAGCGCACGATAAGTGGATATCAATATGGTAGGACCGATATGATCGCCGACTTTTTAATCTTAATCCATGCATTACATATGATGCGGATGAGTTTTATATGAGTTGGTACAGATGTCAATTTTCAAATCACTTGTTCTTGGCCGCAGTCAATGCTCCTGGTGAACAACCAGTACCACCACATCCATAGTCACAAACACATCCACAACAAGAAGTTCATCAGGGTCCTAAGATCTCATCTTTTAACCAAGTGGACGAACAAGAGTTGTTTATCTCTGAAGAGGATCAAGCCACTATGAACCAAATTTGGAGGTTTCTTGATGACACAGATCAATCACAGTGGGGCACTTATCCAGATGAAAGTCAAGTCTTCCAACCTCAAGACAATAGGCCATTCGAAATGGTGCCTACGAGGGGTGGCAATGGGTAGGATAGGGTAGGGTTTGGATCCAACCCTAACCCTACCTGCGGGTTGAGATTTTTATATAAACTTAATACTACCCTACCCACGGGTTCAGAATATCTCCGCCCTAACCCTACCCACTCTTAACCCGCGGGTACCCGACCCTACCCGCGGGTTACAGAAAAGATACACTATTATTATATAACTTGATGATAATTCAAAATAGAACTGATTTTTATGTAAAGAAAATATATTAAATTATCAATTAATGATTTTCTTTTAGTAGTTAATGATCTTTTGCATTTAGTAAAAAATTTTTGGTTCAACATCCACTTAAAACATATTTTTATATAAGTATATAACATATACATATATAGAGTGCGGGTTGGTCGGGTAGGGTTGAAACTCAACCCGCACCCTACCCTATCCACTGCGGATCGGGTTGACAATCCTACCCGATCGGGTGGGATCGGATTGGGTACCCGTGGGTAGGGTACATATTGCCACCCCTATCCTGGCCGTATGTCTTTAGATTCTAGACTTCACATGCCGTCGATGTTCAGGCATTCTGGGGATCCATCTGGGGGTCATTTCTCCTTTGACTTAGGAAGGAGTGGGCTCGATCGAGGCGTTGAATTTATTGATCTTGCAGTTCCTAGTGGGAGTATTTCTCATTTTGATCTTAATACGGTTGCAATAATAATTCAGGAAGAGGTTGAGTCGGAGGAGGAAGAGCCATCATCAGATGCCTTTATACGCACCCTCGTGAATGCACCCCGAGATAGGGTAGATGATGATGACGACGAGGATGCCAATGATGACAATGACAACACAGATGGTGACGACGATGATGAAGATGATGGGGCAGTTGAGGATGCATGTACTCCTGCCACAGGTATCATAAATTGTGTTTACTTTAACTTTATATAACTAAATTGTTCTTAGTAATGCATGGTTGTGTTGTGGACTGGATTTTTCTTTATTTCACATTTAGTGAAGTCTATATGGATGTCATAAGTTATTGTGTATCATTGTGTAGGTGCTGGATGTGTTCGCGATAAGGGTTACGACTTACGGACTGATCCTCCGCGAAGAAGCCGTAACCGATTTACCCCGTCAACAATCAAAAAGAATGTTGGAAAAAAATGAAGAGTATGGCCAAGGCAGTAAAGAACAAGTTTACCAAGTAGTCTCTTTTGGAGTGAACTTTGTTGTTATCATGGTTTGACTCATTTAGGATTTTGTGGTTTTTTTATCGTGTGTGAAGATATGGACTATGTTGGACTTTGTTCTTATTGTGGTTTGAGTCCTTTTGGACTTTGATGTTATTTTATTATGTGAATACATGGGCTATGCTGGACTTTGTTCTTATTGTGATTTGAGTCCTTTTGGACTTTGATATTATTTATTGTGTGAAGACATGGGCTATGTTGGACTTTGTTCTTATTGTGCTTTGGGTTTTTGTTGGACTGTATTGTTTACGGTTTTTTCATCCACCATTACTTTGCTTGATTTTATAGTTAATTGACACTTAACGCGAAGATTTAAACTAGACAAAAAATTAGAACAACAGAGGATAATAAAAAATAATTGTAGAATTTAAACTATACAAAAAATCAGAACAACAGTTCGCTACAAACGTTAACAACTCAACCATCCCGAGTATGAACATTATTCCCTGCACTTGATCCACCCCTATGAGGACATCTACTACGGTTGTGACCCTCCGCACCACATAGCCTGCACCGCCTTGGAGCGTGCATCTCGCGCATGTCCATTTCATTCAAGAACCGAGTGATTTTTGGCCGGCCCTTACATACTCACCTGAGGTTAGGATTAGGTATCATCCTTGGTCCTTCAACCACTGGCCATGTAGTTGGGTTTTCCAGTGGCCTAAACCTGGCTCTATAGACCTTTCTGACCTCATCCATCCGGTAAACCTCATTCATATAAACTTGCCAGTCAAGACGCTGGTTTGCACAACATGCAAACACATGGCGACATGGAATTCGATCCACCTGAAAATCACCACAATCACATTGTCGGCGGCGTAGATCGACTGCGTACTCTTGACCGGATGGCATCTCACGGACCTCGAACACCTCATTCCGCCTGTCAAACATACTAACCTGAATGTTTCTGGATGCTCATTGGTTTGTTTCAAGTCGAATCATAACAGCTTCCGAAAAAACATGTCCAGCATTAATGCGTGCCTCGGCCTCAGCCCTCTTTCTAGTGAACAACTCATTGAGTCTGTAAAAAGTGGCTCTAACAAGTGCCGTCACTGGAAGATTGCGTGCCCCTTTCAAGACGCCGTTGATACACTCAACTAGATTCGTGGTCATATGTCCCCATCTATATCTACTATCAAATGCAAAGCATACTGATGCCGAGGGGTCCTATCTAACCACTGAGTATATACCTCGCTGCGGTCACGTAGTCGTTGGTATCGCGTATTAAATTCATGCACTGTCTTGGAATAGCCTGTTTCAAAAAATGACCGTTAGGCATTTACACACATTGAAAAGATTCGAAATTCTATAATGTTAAATTCTATTTACCTATGTTGACAATAAGCTTTTGTAAGTACGGTGCCTTGAACTTTCTCAAAAAGTTTGCTGCTATGTGCCTAATACAATGCATGTGGATAGCTCTCGGAGGATCTCATGCTCCATTACTACGGGCTATGGCTGAAGTAATGGACTCATGACGATCAGAAATAAGACCCACACCATCCCGAGTCATGACATGTCTTCTCAAATTAGAAAGGAAAAAGTACCATGCATCAGCAGTCTCCCCTTCGACAATGGCAAAGGCAATAGGCACAATATTCCCGTTGCCATCCCGTGATACTGCAACCATCAGAACTCCCTTGTATTTTCCATATAAGTGTGTGCCATCTACTTGCACAACTGGTTTGCAATGTCTGAATGCTCTAATACAAGGGTAAAAACTCCAGAACACATGCTGTAATACCCGGGTATCCTGAGCCAACTCATCTCCTCGATAAACAGGCAACGTTTCGAACTGCACAGCTGTTAATGGTTCTTTGTTACACATAGCTTCAAACCATGTTGGCAGAGCCTCATATGAGGCCTCCCAACCACCAAAAATCTTCTCCACTGCTTTTTATTTTGCCAACCATGCTTTGCGATAGCTCACAGTGTAATTGAAATTTGGTTGCACATCTGCAATCACATATAGCATTTTTAGAGATGGGTCAGCTTCAACTAATGGCTTTATCGCTTCTGCGATTGTGTCCGAGTCTAGCTTGCAGTGATCTTGAGAAATGGTGGATCTGGTGCAAGTGTGACTACCGTTATAACGCCTTATTTTCCAGCAATATTTCTTTCGAATCAGACTTATCCTGATAAGCCAATCACAATTACTGCCATATTGTACACATTTGGCATAAAATGTCGTTGGTTCAGACTCGTATACCGGTAGTCAACTCCTCTACGAATTGTATACTCTTTGATGGCTGCAACCACAACTTCTCTGGAACTGAATTCCATCCTAATAACAAATTCGCCGTCTGCAACAATAGGTGGGTCTGCAACAATACCACAAAAAGTAATCATACAACATGATTTACCAACTACGGTAGAATTACCATCTCATAGTACATAAAATATATCTACTCTCTTATTATCATATTCACATACCAGCAGTCACATACTCAGGAAACTCTGGTGCATTCAGCGCCGCAAGGTCCAAAGTACGCATAAAAGACGGCTCCCCAAACGGATGTTGGCTTGCTAGGAGATTTGCCACTTCTTCTACATCTGGCTCATTAATGCAATCAACATCGTCTCCATCTACATTTGGATCATCTATTTCATAGTTGCCTTCAAATTCATCTTCGCTTTCACTATTGTAGCCTTCCCAATCCATGCCTCAATCGGCTACTTCAACACCATAAGTCAAGTGTTCGAGCTCAATGTATAGCTCGATGACAAAGTCTTATGGTCGACTTTCGTGATATATTGAAAACATTTCTTGCATCGTTGCTTCGTTAGTGACATACTTCATCTCAAATTGTATGAATCTTCCAAATACTATTACAGGATATCTGTACACAACACTAGTCACTCTTTTCAATATATGATGATCTATCCTTTCACAAATTAATCCTTTTAGTTCTTCAAATAATATGGTGAAAGGAACAACAATATCACATAGATTCTCACACATAAATTTTACACCTTCAGATGTTTGAAATAAAATTTGACCATTATAATACACTCTCAAACAAATTCTATCACCCATTTTTTTCAATATTTTTTTTAAAAAATTAGATACAACAGCAACAAATTTACAAGAATGAAAAAAGAAAACAGAGATGTAGAGTAGGAAGAAGAACAATAAGACAAGAAAGATGAATGTGAAGCCTGGCTGAGACCTTATTTGTAGCCGTTGCAATTCTTTTTTTTTTTAAGTTTTTTAACAAGTCGCCCCCACCATACCTCAAGTCGCCCCCATCATCTATCAATTCGCCCCCTCCATTTTGTTCTATTAAAAAAAAAACTTCCTAGATCTATGCAGTCATCGCTCTCCCCGTTTTCTAGCTTTTCTTTTTCGTTTTCCGTTCCTTCACAAATCGTTGGCAGCGATTTCTGCCACTTTCCAATATTCAAGTAAAATCCAGATTCACATCATAACGGGAAATAACACCAAAAGCACTTCAATATTAAAAATTTACCTAAAATTCTTGTTAATTTAAGCATCGGAGTTCTTGTAAATACCAACCCCACCTTTACTAAGACGTTGGACTACGACACTTCGGCACTCGAAGACGTCGGATACAACTCCGACATCGGATACAACTCCAATAGGAACTTGAATTTCGCATTTAGGCCAAATCATAGTTTTCAGTTAACCCCCAAAATATAATCATTTGTTGTATTCAACAACTAAAAAAAAAATTATCAAATAATTGTTATTTGTTTTATGATCAGTGTTTTTTTATTTTTGGTCAATTCCACCTTTGCCTCAGTTATCTTTTTTAATAAAATAGTTAATGTTAATTATCTTTTATTTATCTAAGAAATTACTTTGT
>NC_029789.2:104552063-104555607 GCF_000816755.2 Arachis ipaensis | reverse complement strand
ACAAAATATTGAAATTTTATATAAAAAATATATAAAATAAAAATCAACTTTAGAAAATAAAAAATATAAATTATTTTCCCAAACCATTCTCTGACTGGTACCAGGCAAAACCCTCCAGTGCAGACATCCCACATATCTCCCTCCAAAAACAAAAGGCAAGGCAGTGAAACCAGGAAAATGGAGGACGTAATAACAGAAGCATCCCCTCCTTCAAGATTCTTAGAGGAAGATCTCAACACCTTCACACCCCCATCTCCACCCGTTACCCCTTTTCCCTCCCTCCACTTCCCCCAACACCAACAGCAACAACAACCCCTAACCCCCAAACTCCTCATCATAGCGCTCTCTCCCATTTCCCTCTCTCTCTTCCACCCCCGCCTCCTCCCTCCCTCCGTTCCCCTCCTCGCATCCCTTACACTTCCCAACACCAACCCCATCACTCTCTCTCCTCTCACTCCCAATTCCTTCCTTCTCTCTGTTCCCTCTTCAATCCCCTCACACCACTCCCACGCCATCGCTAAAACCCTAATTGCCCACCAAATCCGCCCCGATTCAGTCCTCATCTTTGATTCCCTTTATCCGTCAAATTATCGCGGCCGTCTGCCGTCTGATGAGGCGGTTGCCTTCAAGCTTGACACCTCCGCCGAGCGGAAGGCCGCCGAAGGGGAGATGATTCTAGAAGGACTTGAATATTACCCTTCTGGAAGCGTTGTGGATGGGCTTGCCGCTGCGTTCTTGGCCAGGTGCCAGCTGTTGAACCTCAGGGCGAGTTTGTGTGTTTCCTGGCCTGAGTTTGATCGTAGCGTCATGGCGTTGATTGAGCACTTGCTTCGGAACGGAGTGCTGCGTGGTTGCGATGGTTTGAGGTTTGGTAGTCAGGTCTTGAGGTTTGGGAGAAAAAAAGGGCGTGGGTTTGAGTCTGAGTTATATACTTGACTGTGACTGAATTTCTTTATAATTTTCTTTAAGGCATGGATTGCAGAACTTAAATTGTTGAATTTTTGGTTTGGTTGGAAAAGCAGATTTATTGATTTGCGATATAAGTTAGCTTTGGGCATAGTTGTGTTGAAACATTAGTAGTAGTTGCCTTCTTAGTCTATTAAGTTTTTTTGGTTTTGGTATGATTACAGGAACAGCAGTTAACAATGGAATTGTTATATTGGTGTTAAATTTTCAATCTAGGATTTTGTTCAACACTCAATTTTAGTTGGATAATTTTATTTTACACCTCTCAGCCTGTTTTGAATTGAAAACTCTCTCAATGCTACTGTTGTTGTGTTGTTTTCTGAGCTAATTGTTGTGTAGCCAATGGAAAAACTATTTTCTTGATGTTTGTTGAATTGAATGGATGATCTGTTATGTGCTGTGTACTTGAACTGATGGATTCATTAGCTTAGAAAATGAAATATTGGGCCAGAGTTTAAAAAAATTATGTTATCTGGTATATTGAACATAGCATCATCCATGTTGCATCTGCACTGTTCAAAACAACAGGGGAATTAAATATGGAACTCGGGATACTTTTCATCATGTTTGTCTTTTAAAACTCACAGTAAATAGGGAAAATAATAAAGAGATAGAAGAAGGTTCTAGTAATAATAAGGAGTGAATTTTATTGGTTAGATTCCAGTTAGAACCATTCTGTTACAGGAATTAATTACATACTCCGCTATAATTAGTCTCATAGGTGCACCACGTGTAACATTACTATTAGTCAAAACATCAGAATGTATCATTCTGACTCAAGGAGTTTTACCCCTTCTATCTTATGATGGTATCAGAAGCATTCATTTGAGGAAATTCCTCTTCCTTCTTCGTTTCTTTCAACTTTCATGGCTAAAGGCAACAGCAGTGCTGCTTCATCACAACCTTCCACTACTATCCCCAAATAATCCTCCCCTTGATCCCTCTCTTAATCCGTCCAGCTCTTACTATGTCCATCCCTCTTTGAATCCCGCCGTTCTAATCTTGAAGACGATCTTAACCGGCCACGATTATATCCCCCCCTATTTGTATTATCCTTCTTCTCATCTTAATGATTTTCCTTTTAATAAAGGAAGTTGCATCATAAATTAATGGCACCCAAACCCATTATATAGAATTCCCACAAATACTCTATAAGATACATCAAGTGAAAAAAGAAATGAATTTAATAATGATTTGAGAAAATGATCAACAACCACGACAAAAAAGTTTTGTCCCACTAGTTGGAATTGGTTATATGAATCAAACGATACTACTGAACAATATCATGTATCATGTCTATAATGAGATTGTTTATATATAGATCTCCTTTGACCATCTTATGTATGGTCTTTTAGGATCTTCTTCTACCATTATATTTTGTCGATCTTTTCACATGTCCAATCCCTTTGAGAAGAGATCTTATCATCTTTCTACAATAAATGTTACTCCAATTTTCTCTTTTATATTTTCGTTCTTCATTTTGTTCATACGTGTGTGGCTGCTCATCTATCTCAGTGTCTTCATCTCTACTACATTTAATTTATATTCCTGACATTTTGTTCTATATAACATAGCTGGCCTAATGATAGTGCAATAAAATTTTCTTGAAATTCTAAAGGTACTTCTTGGTGCAATAAAATTTTCTTTAAATTTTAAAGGTACTTTTTTGTCACATATAAAATCGGACGCATTCTACCACTTTGACTACTCCATTTGTATCCATGTTTAATATGAAGCTAGAAGAATTGTTGCATGGCCGTGAACGATGCAAACATTTTTTGGGGTGCCCTAATGATGTTACCCTCTTGGTAGTTGGTACTACTTGCTTCATAACTCCATGTCTCCATTTTGAGATAGATGGAAGCTGAAATAAGAAAAGCTATATATCGAACAAATGAAAGTCAATATGGATTAGAAATTTGAAGATGTCTGTTATGTAATTTTGCACGTTTACAGATGTTGAATTATAATCTTGTACTTCACGATCATGACTTTACCCCCAACGAATCTTTACTTTGCAAAACCAGCAAGAATCGGAAACAGTCAAACATGCGTGCATATTATTATTATTATTATTTGAAAAAAAATGGAAAAAGATATTGCTAACGTGCTGATTGACACTACAAAATATTTGGCGTGTGGAAGACAATAACCAATAACCCATCACTCTTGAAAAGAAGGCTTTTAATTTAGAGTTATGTTATTTTCACTCTCTTTTATAATTAGATGAAGTATGGAATTAATAGAATATGGTCATTATATCCAATTTAATAATGAAAAAGAGTGATTCAATTTAATGTTTACAGAGAAGTAAGTAGAACAATAACTTTTTTTTATCTTTAATTTGCGGCAAGAAAATGAGATTGATTATTATGTAATACAGAAAATTAAGATGATGCAAGCAAGATGGTTAAACCTAATATGTTCAATGTTGGACTGTTAAAACCTTTCTAAAACACTTACGACAGAAAAGCTGACAACAAAATTTGGAACATATTAGTTGGCTAATTTAATTTCATAAACATTAACCATAAAGTAGAGATTAGCTGTTATTGTTTTAGGTTTGGTGACTAGCCTT
>NC_029789.2:104536124-104551976 GCF_000816755.2 Arachis ipaensis | reverse complement strand
ATTGTGGAGAATGTTAATTACTTTTAGTTTGAGAAACCACCAACTTAGTCATAATTAGTTGCATCTTCTCTTGACTCTTAGAAACTTCCTTCAAAATACTCAAACATCCTCTCCAATACTCTCTTACTTCTTCACTACTTATATATTCTCTGATTCCCAACCATCTCTCCCACCTTAGCACTTTTCTCAATAACATTGGAAATAAAAAGATTAAAAATAAAAACAGCTCCAAGTTAAGTATTAGCAATGGCACATTGTTCTCTTTTTCCAAAATCCTACTTCCTTCATGTTGTTCTCATTATGTTCACCTTTCTTGTGGCTACAAGATTGTATGCAAGTGAACCTCCTCTTACGCTCGATTACTACGCATCGACTTGTCCCACTGTGTTTGATGTTATAAGGAAGGAAACAGAATGTGCCGTGCTCTCTGATCCGCGCAACGCGGCCATGATAGTTCGGCTGCACTTCCATGATTGCTTTGTTCAGGTACTGAGAAATTCTACTACATACTTCACCATGATATTACTATTCACATGTTTTCCTGTATCAAATTCATTTACATGCTTAGTAATTAGTATTGTATGATTAGTTTTAGTTACTGGAGGCTAGTTTGATGAGTACTGTCACAGTCTGTTTTCTTTTGTTTTAAGAGGAATTATTTTTAATAATAAATTAATATAACTGAAAATTTGATATCGACAATTCTTAAATATAATAAAAATGATTTATTATGCCTTCTTCAAAAAAGATTAAGATACAGTAAAAAAAAGTGTAAAGTGACAAAAAAATGTACACTTCACACAAATTTGCTCTTAAAAAAAAATTATCAATAAAATCTTCTAAAATAGTAAACGTAGACATATTATTTTTAAATTAACTCTATGATTAGGGTAGAAGTCTTAATTTGAACTAAAACAATGTTATATGACTAGCAAATACATATTATCATTTTTTGTCAACATTTGACCAATAATAATTTACACATAAAAAACATATAATTTATATCTATATTTACCAGAAATTTGCATACATGAATCAAGCTTTTAAATACAACGGTATGATATGAACGTGTATTTTGTCGGTATAGATTTTCTAAATACTAAATAGGTTCATAACTATAGAATTTGGAAATTGCTCAGATTTTCTTTACTATCTTAGTGTATATATTATACGAAGCCAAGTTCAATTAGATTATGGGCAAACTTTAAATACACATCTAATTGAATTTGACATTGATCAGGGATGCGATGCATCAAATTTGCTTGATGACACCGTCACACTTAAAGGTGAAAAGAAAGCAGCTACCAACATCCACTCTTTGAAAGGATTCGAATTAATTGATCAGATCAAGAACATGGTTGAGTCCGAGTGCCCCGGAATCGTCTCCTGCGCTGATATTCTTACAATTGCAGCTAGAGATGCTGTGATTCTGGTAAAAGAAACAACTAGTTTATATTATAGCACAAGGGGAAGAAAGTGCAATTAGAACTCCCAAAACTTTAACTCATATATACTTTATTCCTTAAATTTTTTAAACAATCATACCACTTGTATATAAAAAATTAGCTACCAAATCAGTTATCATTATAAAATATATATTGAAATAACATTAAAAATAAATTAATCAATACATATACTTATATATAAATACATAAGCATTGATTTGGTAATTAATTTTTATGTGCATATAGCACTCTTGTTTTCCAAAATATATAATCTGGCATTTTTGTTTTACAAAAGGTATAATCTCAAAGGTTGCATGATGTAGGAAAAGGCTTTTATTAGAAGAAGAGTAAAGTATCGTTTTTATCCCCAACATTTAGGGTACGTTCTAAAGTTATTTCTAACGTTTCAATCGTCCTATTTAAGTTCGTGACGTTTTAAAATTGATTCAATGTTGTCCTGCAGTTAGGGATCCGTTAACAGAATTGACGGCGGGACAAAATTGAGACGATTTTGAAATGTTAAGGACTTAAATAGAATGAAAACGTTGGGGACAAAAACGATACTTAAAAATAAATTTTAATTTTATATTTCAATAATATCAATTTTTTACCGTACATAGTATTCAATTATTTTTTAATCACATCTAAGTAAATTAAATTACACTTAATTACATTACTTTTATTCTAAATAAATTTATTTTTTTATAATTTTATATTTAAAATAATATAATTTTTTATAAATAAATAAATTTTACACTTTCATTCTAATCACATTACATTATTTATTAGAATGAAAGTGTAAAATTTATTTATTTATAAAAAAATTACATTACTTTAAGAGTAAAATTATAAAAAAAATTAATTTATTTAGAATGAAAGTAATGTAATTAACTGTAATTTACTTAGATGTGATTAAAAAATAATTGAATACTATGTACAATAAAAAATTGATATTATTGAAGGATAAAATTAAAATTTATTTCTATGTATCGTTTTTGTCCCCAACGTTTTCGTCCTATTTAAATCATAACGTTTCAAAACCGTCTCAATTTTGTCCCACCGTCAATTCTGTTAACGGATCCCTAACTGCAGGACAATATTGAATCAATTTTGAAACGTTAAGGATTTAAATAGGACGATTGAAACGTTAGGACAACTTTGAGACTTACCCCAAATGTTAGGAATAAAAACGATACTTTACTCTTAGAAGAAAAATCAATATCAATATAAAATTGTTTTTCTGTTAACTACTGGAAAATTGTATAGTGTTGAACACATTTTAAAAATATAAAATGCATCAATCAAAATAAGGGGAGGTTAATGTATTCTTCCTACTATTTATACAATGTTGTTATTGGAGTTATGTCATGAACTTCCCATTCTATCCCTGTAGGTAGGTGGACCATATTGGGATGTTCCTGTGGGAAGGAAGGATTCTGTAACTGCAAATATTGATCTTGCAAACACCAATCTTCCCACTCCAGATGAAAGCCTTCTCTCTATCATTTCCAAATTTCTTTATCAAGGCCTCTCTGTCACAGATATGGTAGCCCTTATAGGTATGTTCAAATTATCATCAAGTTTTCTCATTAATAATAAAATAAGAATATAAAATTAAAAAATGCAATGGTTTGTTACGGTAGGTGGCTGATTTTGTAACGTACACAAAGTAATCTTGCCAAATTATCTATACAAAGTTTTTGTAAGGCATAAAATTCGATGTTGTCTACATGGAAGATTTCTGGAAACCAAACCACATGCAAAGTTATACTTATTTTCTTCTCTTTTATTTGTTGTCATTATCATCTTTTACTAAATTATTAGACTAATGTATTTAAATATAACTATTTTTCTATTTAAAAATGTTATTTGTACACCAAAATCAGTTACTAAAATCAGCTACTAATATATTTGTATATAAATACATGTGTGGTTTAAATTATTTTAATGTGTATTTGTATTTCAATATGTATTTTATATTGGTAGCCGACTTTAGTGGCTAATTTTAGTATACACGTAGTATAACTCTTTTCTAGTTATTAACAGTTCACCAACTCTAGCTAGCATACGAATATTAGAGTTGGCTAACCGTAAGTTTGAAAAAGATAAAAAATAAAGGCAACTACTCCCATGAAGATGCCAAAAACATCTTCTCATGATGATTTTTATTTAAAAAGTGTAACTTATTTGTTTAGCAACACTTTTACTTTAAATAAAAATCAAGCCCTACAATCTATCATCCAATGGTCAAAATGAAATATCTTCACATGATGACAATCATACAATCTTCATTGGAGTAGCCACCAAAAATAAAAAGCCATCGTTTGAATTATTACCAAAAACAACACTAACATGTATTTAGTTGGACTCCCACTTTTACCAAAATTGTCCTTTAACTTCTTCAAGAAAATGTAAAGGACCAAAATACATGCAAAAATCTTTTTTGAATCAGTATGCACCGTCTCCAGAGTCCAGACCACATTTTTAATCTTTTTCTAATCATAAATCCTGCAGGAGCTCACACTATTGGCATGGCAAGGTGTCAGAGCTTCAGATCAAGAATCTATGGGGACTACGGATTCACTTCAGTGAAGAATCCAGTTTCAGAGAGCCAACTCAGCAACCTAAGATCTATGTGTCCACCAATTGGAGGAGGAAGAACAGACAATAACATATCAGCAATGGATTATGTTACCCCTAACCTCTTTGACAACTCTTTCTACCAATTGCTCCTAAATGGTGAGGGACTTCTCAACTCAGATCAGGAAATGTACTCAAGTGTGTTTGGAATCCAAACAAGGGAGCTTGTTAAGAAGTACGCAACGGATCCTCTGGATTTCTTCAGGCAATTCTCTGAATCCATGGTGAAGATGGGAAACATTACGAATTCCGAGAGCTTCGTAACGGGAGAAGTCAGGAAGAACTGCAGATTTGTCAATACATGAAGCTCAGTTGTGTGTGTTTTTGTTTTTATCCATGCAATGTTTTGTTTGTTTGTTTTTCCTACACAAGAAGAAGAATAGCCTAAGGAGGCCACTCAATCATATAAAAACGCCTAAAACGTCTTTTTTTTAAAGATGTTTTCATATTGTGTTTTAATTGATTTCTGTATAATTTATTCGGTATTCCTCATTACATATTATTAAATTCCTCAAAATATTTTCTTTCCAAAAACAATAAAAAATATTTATTTTAATTTAAAGAAAAATCCTAGTTAATTTTGGTATAGAAATTTCGAATTTGAAAACATTGATAAAAATTATGTTGAATTTGATTTATTTGATTCTCATTTAAATTAATCACTACATAAGTTAAAGTTCTCTTTTAAAGTTATATTCGAGCTTTAATCTGATTTTTAAAGTTTCAATTTACTTAGTTTGATTTTTTAACTTAGGTATCCGTGACTCATATTAGGGTTTTAAGTGTTTAGTTGAAAAAAAATAAGGTAAAAAAAATTTCAATTGTCACATCAAACAGTCGCTAGAATGTATAATGTAACAGTCGTTAGTCCATCTCAGTATGTCATTAACGATTTTGTGAGACAGTGACAAAAATAAGATTAGGAACCAATGTGAGTCATAACTATTAAGTTGGGAGACTAAATTGAGTAAATCGAAATTTTTGAAATTAGATTGAAATATAGTTGTTAGAACCGAACCAGTAATCGAACCGATTAAGCTACTGGTTCATTGGTTTATTGGTTCAACCGATAAATCACTGGTTGAACCGATAAAACCGGTCTCACGTAAATATAAAATATAAAATAGTTAAAAACTTAAAATTAAAATTTGAAATACATATCTTCACTAACATTTTATAAAGAATCAAGCCTCAACTTCTAAAAATAACTAATATAAAAAAATCATAAAATTTTAATACTACAATAGTATCTTATTTTGACACAATAAAAAAATAATTAATTCACAAAACTTATCATCTAACTATAATATCAGTAGATTTATTTTTACTAACATTTTATGAAGAATTAAGTCTTAAATTTTAAAAATAACTAATATAAAAATAAATATAAAATTTGTCAGTACTACTACAATAGTATTTTAATTTGACATAATAAGAGTAACAATTAATTCATAAAACTTATCATCTAACTATAATATTAGTAGATTTTAACACTAATATCAAAACAAATAACCTTAATCACAATACTAGCAATAAAATAGATCAAGTAAATTAATAAATTTTTAGTAAAATTTATATTTATATTAATAATGGTATATAATTAAAATATAATTAATTTTAAAAATAGAAAAAAATTAAATTAAATTAGATATTTATGTATACTATATAATTAGTATTTGTCAAATATAATACTTAGAAGTGCAATGGCTAAGTGGCAAGTAGAGGTTGCTTTTGCTCCAAGGTTCTTGGTTCGAGACCTTGTGGAGACATTTTAAAAAATTTTTCAAGCAGACCAGTTTGGTTAGACCGGTTTGTACCTGTTCACACTGGTTTTATTCCTTAACGGTCCAAGGAGTAAACCGAACCGTTAGTTCGATTCTAGTTCGGTTCACTAGTTTTTCGGTCGAACCATCCGATCCAGTTCAGTTTTTACAACTATGGATTCAAATACGAACATAATTTCAGAGACCAATAAGTATTATCTCTTTGTTGACAATTAAGTTGTTTTAATGGTAATTAAGATCTAATAATAGTTTATAATAAAGAAGCATTCTTTTGCAACAATGAACCTATAGTAGTAGTTAGGGGTGTTCATAGATTAGATCATATCCATATAAATCCACAATATTTATCCGTATCTGATCTGTAATTTGAGGATATGATCTGATCTGTAAGATGATCGGATTAGATCGAATCGGATCCACACTCTAATCAGATAGAAGTAAATATGTTTACAAAAGTAAACAAAAAAATTATTGACTTTTTTTATTAAATATATTTTTTTATGTAAATAATCTTTTAAAAAAAATCTAATAGTTAATCTATTACCTTTTTTGTTTTAGTCTAAATTAAATGTTTTTTATTGTTTTTGGAAAGAAAATCTTTTGAAAAATTTAATAATATGTGATGATGAACACCAAATAAATTATACAGAAACCAATTAAAACACAATATGAAAACATCTTTAAAAAAAAACGCTTTAGGCGTCTTTATCTGAGTGGCTTCCATCGCCTAATTGATGAATGTTACTTCAGCTATAGGCCTATAGCAAGTTGTTATGTCAAATTTGAATTGGTTTTTGTTCAATGAGAAAATTGAGTGGAGAGTTGATGATCATTTTCAAATTAATTATAATTTGTATTGTATCCAGGTTGTTATGTCAAATTCAAACTAGCGTTTGTTAGATGGTGCACTACTATATCTATTCTAGAATGGGACAGGTAAATTCGTCAATTTAGGTATGTAATGTTACTTATTTTTTAAACTTAGCATTTGGGGTGAACTATCTGTCCTTTTTCACAGAAGACAACATAATTTTTGACGAAAAAAAATCACTTTGGTGTCTGTCTTTGATCTCTGTGAGACAATGCGATTTTTCTGCAAGATTTTTCATCAAACATTGACAGAAATAGCTAATCTGGCATGTTAAGCTAGTGAGATGGACGTTAAGTGCCAATGTGGATGGTCAAAAAAGGATAGGAGCTGATTTGTCCCAAAACTCAAATTGGTCAGGGGTTTATTTGTCTCTATTCATTCATAGAGTAAAGTATCATTTTTGTCCTCAACGTTTGTCTCTATGGATTGAGCCTTTTATCGTCATTGGACCTGGTTTTAGTTGTTGGGCTAGGATATGAACAGTGTCCCTGCTTGAGTCTTGAGCCTTTTGAAAGGTCTGACTCAAGCAATATTGCAACCTTGTCTTGTCGGGTGCACCGCCTCTCTAGAGGTCAGGTACTCGACGTGTTTTTGAATTTTTGAATGTTGCCTCCCTTTAAGTGAGGGCTAAGTTGGTGCGACATTTTTCTCAAATTACACGCATGTCTTTAAGAGCAGTTAAGGAGGCATTATTCCCCTCGTCTCTTATAAAAAGGATTCCACTCTTCTTCTTCTTCTTCTTCTTCTTCTTCTCCTTTTTTAAATTTCTGAAAAGTCTTTGTTACTTTCTTCCTTCGTAAAGAACTTTTCTTCCTTGTTGCCGAAAAAATTCTCTCCTTTATTTTAGTCATTTACTTTGCGATTCCCTTTCACATGACTTTCTTCATTTTGGCTTGCGTTTAAAGAAGAGGATCGTCCGTGATTTGCTGCTTGACGTGCCTCTCTCCCCTTTATCTTTCATCGAGGTTGGTGCCTTATCTTTTAGACAATCTTCGTGTCCTATTTGCTTGAGACCATTTCTGAGTGGCTTTTTAAAAAAATGTCGTGGACGTTGGTATGTTTGTTTTTTATTCTTGGAGTTGCTTTCGAAATTTTACTGAGAAGTCTTTTTTGGTCTTCCTTCCTCGATTGAGATTGACATAGAGTGTTTAGCTGTGTGTCTGCCGTTTTGTAGAACTGTAGTTGTTGGAAACTGTTGATTGTCATCTTGAGGATTTCTGAATTTTTTGCTGAAGAATTTTTTGAAAGTTATGGCTGCTTTGTTGTTTGTTTGGTTGCCTTCATATTGTCTCCAATGGTGTCGCCACTAATGGTGTAGGTGGGGATACTATTTTGATGCTTTCTATATTTAGAAGAGTTAAAAAATGTGTTAATTAGTTTTATTTACCTCTGCCCGACCTGTTTCGAATGATTTCTTAACTCTTGTAGTAACGATCTCTTTATTTTTCATTTGTAGGTGTAGCCTTTATGTCACGTTCTGTTGTTTTCAGCATGTCGACCAAAGTTTCCTCTAGCCTCTTAAAATGGGTAGATACCAATGCCCTTTCCTGTGTCCCTGTAGTTGATAAGGAATATTGCATGGTCTTCTGTAGGCACCATAGGATATGTGAGAACCGAGAGGACGAGAGGAATTATGAGCTAGTGGTTCCCGATCCCGAGAAGAGAATTTGCATTCCTCCCCTAGATAAGTCGAAGCGCCCATTTTTCTATACTTGCGATTGCTTTTTCTCGAAGTTAGGTGTTGTACTCCCCTTTACTGATTTCGAAACTAATATTCTTTGGTCCTGCAATGTTGCCCCTTCTCAATTTCACCCAAACTCTTGGGCCTTCTTGAAATTTTTTCAGCTTCTATGTCGAGAGCTGGAGGTCTAACCTTTTATGAAGGTCTTCTTTTATTTGTTTGTCTTGACCAAGCCTGAGACATTGAAAGGGAAGGCATGTTGGTTCTGCTTCCGTACCGTCCAGGGTAGAAAGGTTTTTTCTATTTTTGACGAATCTTTTCATGATTTTAAAAATCACTATTTTAAGATCCAAACTGTAGAGGATGTCCGACCTTTCTATTTAGATGAAAATGACGAGCCTTCCTTCCCTTTATACTGGTAAGAGGAACCCGTAATAGCTAAGTATAGCACACACAAGTTAGATGAGATTGAGAGGTGCTTTGTGGACATGTTACAAGAGTGCTGGGACCAGACTCCTTACTTAGACACCAAAAGGTTCTTAGGAGATCCCAGTCAACTTCGGTCCAAGCTAGGTAGTTTCCCAATCTTTACCTTTTATTATTTCTTAAGTTGTGTTTTGCTGATCTAATGTGCTTTTTTCTCTTGCAGAGACCATGGCTTCCAAGACCTCATCCATGAAACACCTTCGTCAGACCCAGAAGACTGTAGTGTCCCGAGGTCTTCAAGATAAAGAGGCTAGGAAGTCGGATTACCCTAGCAAGTCGGACTCGGGCACTATTGCCCAAAAGAAGATCATCTCCACTCCTTCCGTTCGCCTTATTTCCTCAAATTTGCCTCTGGAAAGCTCGGTTATCCTGCCTTCCCCCTCTGGATTAAGTTTGTAAATTCCGTATCAATCCATCGGGCTTCACCTTCTATCTTCAAAGAGGAGCTCGTTTTGGGCTTTCTAAAGCGCTAGGATGCTGCATGCAAAGAGGCCTTAGTTCTCTTTATCAAGATTTTGGATTGAAGACTAGATCTAATTCCAGACTGTTACTCCTTGGGTTTCGGTTGTTCTAATAGAAAGGGGGTGACAAAACTAGAAGGCACGAGCAAATTCACAATCCTTGATCAGGTGAACTTCGGTCTCTTCCTCTTTCCAACATCTAGGACATAAGGTTGTACACTAAATACCTATTTGCAAATTTTTCTTGGTTAGGAGGGAGCCATTAAGAATTCTCCAGGTACAGTTCAGGACTCTAGGGTGAGCCGGAATTTGACAAAGATGCTTCTAGTTCAGATTCCTCTCCCTATTTGACTGTTCAACACCATTCCAATGGGATTCCATAGCCAATATCCTATGGTAAGCGTCTTTAACTTTGAATTCGCCATCTTTTGAGAATTTTTAGTAAAATTAATCTTCTTGTGGGGTTATAGGTATAGGGATTGCTAAGATCTGCTGGGCTTCAAAAGGTAGAAATAAGTTCATGATTTTTTGTCTATCCCATCCTGGGCCTTCAATATTCATCAATTCTCTTACCACCGTTTCCCCTCCATATTTTGTGCTTATTTTAATCCAGTAACCATGTGAAACTTTTGATTTTGATTGTTCTCCCATTTTCCACCTTCCAAAGCCCTCCTAGTTCAAGGACATCCTTGGCGGTCCAGATGCTCCTCCATGAATAGTTTGGAGTGTACCCCACTGTCGATTCCAAAAAATTGATTCTTGGGTAGTATCTAGCTTTAATCATTTTTGCTGCAAGCAATTTTGATTGTTTCATGAGTCTCTATCCTTGTTTGGCTAAAAGAGATATGTTAAAGTCCTTAAAACTTCTGAATCCTAAGCCTCCCTCATCCTTCCTCCTGCTTAGTTTTTCCTTGCTGACCCAATGGATCTTCTTCTCTCCATCTTTGCTACCCCAGTAAAATCTTCGAACCATGGCATCTAGATATTGGTAGAGATCCTTAGGCAAAAGAAAACAGCCCATTATGTATGTCGAAATTAACTGGACCACCGATTTAATGAGTGTTTCTTTTCTTACTCTCGAAAGATAACCATCCTTCTATCCTTTTAGCTCCTTCCACACCCTTTTCTGAATGAAATCAAAAACCTCTTTCTTGGATCTATCGACAAAAGTTAGGAGTCCCAAGTATTTAGAATGGTGGTTTATCGCCTTAATTCTTAACTACTCTTGAATGAGAATTTGTCTGTTAGGTGACAAATTTCGGCTAAAAGAGATTTCTGACTTATCCAAATTAATTCATTGGCTCGAAACTACTTGGTAAAAGGAGAGGATTTCTTTAATCTCCTTAACATTCTGGTCTAATGCTCTCGAGAAGAGAATGATGTCATCCGCAAAAATAAACGGTTGATTTGAGGAGCTTGTCTAGCTATCTTTATGCCCCTTATCATCTTATCTTCTTGAGCCTTAATCAATAAGCCCGATAGGACTTCTGTGCATAGAATAAATAGGTAAGGGGATATCTGGTTTCCTTGCCTGATCCTTTTGGATATCTTGAAGGTCTTGCTTGGATTCCCGTTCACCAAAGGAGATAGTTGAGATGCAATTCCAAATCAAATTCACCCATTTGTTGGAGAAACCCATAGATATTAGGATCTCCTTTAGAAAGTTCCATTCGATTCTATCATACGCTTTTGCCATGTCAAGCTAGAAGCCAACGTAGCCTTTTTGCCCTGAAACTTTCTTTTTTTATGTAATGAAAATTTTTAAACGCAATTATGCCGTTGTCAGTTATCAGTCTATCTTTAACAAAAGTACTTTGAAATTCATTAACAATAAAAGTAAGTACAATTTTAAGTCTATTGGCTATGGTTTTAGTTATTACCTTAAAGATGACATTGCAAAGGAATATGGGTCTGAACTCTCTAATATGCTTGTGGCTTTTGACTTTTGGGATCATGCATATGTGGGTCGAGTTTAGAGGGGTGGGGTCTTTGGCATTGTTTAGTACTTTTAGGACAGTTCTGGTCACTTTCTCCCCTACTCTTTGCCACATTTGTTGATAAAAAACTGTTGGCATCCCATCCAGTCCAGAGGGCTTGGTGGGATGCATTTAATTTATAGCTTGTAAAACCTCTTCTGTAGTGAAATCTTCATCAAGGAATGTTCTATTCGCTTCCTTTAATCTGTCTTTTACAATCCAGTAGCCCATTCTATGTTTTCTATCTCCTCCGACCTAAAGAGGGACTCAAAGTAGTTTACCATCACTGATTCTATCTTCTCTTTATCATTGAAAACAATCCCCACATCATTCTGTATTGAACTGATCTTGTTTCTCCTCCTCCTTTGAGAGACCTTGTGTAAAAGAATTTACTATTCCTATCCCTATGATTTAGCCAATTAGTTCTAGCTCTTTGTGATTAGTAAATTTTTTTCTTCTTGAGAGCTTCATCAAGCTCTGATTCGGTCCTCTTGATTCTTGCCACTATCTCTTCGTCCTATGTTCTGGAATTCAAGTTTTGCAACAAGTTTTCGAGGTTTCTAATTTTCCTTGGAAGGTTTCCGAATGTTTCTCTGCCCCAAGGGTCAAGTTTTCTATCGCAATCTCTGATCTTGTCACTAACTGACCTGCTTGCATCCCTCCATGATTCTTGTACCACTTTTCCACACCCACTGCTTCGAAGCCAGAATTCCTTAAAGCGAAACCTATGTATCCTCCTTCTGTTCTTTGAATCTTCTCCTTTTAGATTGACTAGAATTGAGCTGTGGTCAAACTGATACTGATGAGCGGATAATTTATACGCTTTTTGGCATTGTTTTTAGTATGTTTTTAGTATATTTTAGTTAGTTTTATTATGTTTTTATTAGTTTTTAAATAAAAAATCACATTTCTAGACTTTACTATGAGTTTGTGTATTTTTCTGTGATTTCAGGTATTTTCTGGCTGAAATTGAGGGACCTGAGCAAAAATCTGATTCAGAGGCTGAAAAATGACTGCAGATGCTGTTGGATTCTGACCTTCCTGCACTCGAAGTGGATTTTTTGGAGCTACAGAAGCCCAATTAGCGAGATTTCAATTGCGTTGGAAAGTAGACATCCTGGGCTTTCCAGCAATATATAATATTCCATACTTTGCCCGAGATTTGATGGCCCAAACCGGCGTTCCAAGTTAGCATAGAAATTATGACGTCAAAACGCCAGAACTGGCATAAAAGCTGGAGTTAAACGCCCAAACTGGCACAAATGCTGGCGTTTAACTCCAAGAAAAGTATCTACATATGAAAGCTTCAATGCTCAACCCAAGCACACACCAAGTGGGCCCGAAAGAAGATTTCTGCATTAATTACTTAATTCTGTAAACCCTTGGTCACTAGTTCTCTATAAATAGGACCTTTTCCTATTGTATTTATAGACTGAGACTTTGGAACACACTTTTCATCTTTGAACTTGTATGTTCACGCTTTGGGAGGCTGGCCATTCGGCCATGCCTAGACCTTTTGTTCTTATGTATCTTCAATGGTAGAGTTTCTACACACCATAGATTAAGGTGTGGAGCTCTGCTGTTCTTCATGAATTAATGCAAAGTACTACTATTTTTCTATTCAATTCATGCCTATTTCTGTTCTAAGATATACACTCGTTCTTCAACTTGATGAATGTGATGATCCGTGACACTCATCATCATTCTCACCTATGAAAGCGTGCCTAACAACCACTTCCGTTCTACATGCAATCAAGCTTGAATGTGTATCTCTTGGGTTTCTAATCTAAGATTAAAACCTTCGTGGTATAGGCTAGAATTATTGGCGGCCATTCCTGAGATCCGGAAAGTCTAAACCTTGTCTGTAGTATTCCGAGTAGGATCTGGGAAGGGATGACTGTGACGAGCTTCAAACTCGCGAGTGTTGGGCGTGTGACAGACGTAAAAGGATCAATGGATCCTATTCCAACATGATCGAGGACAACAAATGATTAGTCGTGCGGTGATAGCGCATTTGGACTATTTTCACTGAGAGGACGGGAAGTAGCCATTGACAACGGTGATGCCCAATATACAGCTTGCCATGGAAAGGAGTATGAATGATTGGATGAAGGCAATAGGAAAGCAGAAGTTCAGGAGGGACAAAGCATCTTCATACACTTATCTGAAATTCTCACCAATGAATTACATAAGTATCTCTATCCTATTTAATATTTTTTTCATCTTTTAATTATCAATCCTCCATAACCATTTGAATCCGCTTGACTGAGATTTATAAGATGACCATAGCTTGCTTCAAGCTGACAGTCTCCGTGGGATCGGCCCTTACTCACGTAAGGTTTATTACTTGGACGACCCAGTGCACTTGCTGGTTAGTTGTGCGGAGTTGTGATAAAGAGTTGAGATTATAATTGTGTGTACTAAGTTGTTGGCGCCATTGATGATCACAATTTCGTGCACCAAGTTTTTGGCGCCGTTACCGGGGATTGTTCGAGTTTGGACAACTGACGGTTCATCTTGTTGCTTAGATTAGGTAATTTTATTTTATGTTTAAGCTTTTTACTTTTTTATTTTCGAAAAAAATTTTCAAAAATACAAAAAAATTTTCTATTCTGTTCTTCAGAGTTTTTAAGAATGAATTCTAGAGTTTCATGATGATTTGTTGAAGTCTGGTTGGCTGTGAAGCCATGTCTAATCTTTTGGACCGAGGTTTCAACTTATCATCACAAGAGCTTGTTGATTTCTATCAATTTTGCTGTTGAGAGTAATGATCTGCTAAAGCTTGGCTGGCCATTGGCCATGTCTAGTGTTTTGGACCGAAGCTTCCATTGAAGGCTTGGCTGACTAGTAAGCCATGTCTAATTCCTGCACCGGAGTTTTAGACTAACATTGCAATGATTCCTGGAATTCTCATTAAAAATTTTGAATCTATTTATTTTCTTTCCCACATAATTTTCGAAAAATTACAAAAAAAATTATAAAATCATAAAAATAAAAAATATTTTATGTTTCTTGTTTGAGTCTAGGGTCTAATTTTAAGTTTGGTGTCAATTGCATGTCTTTATTCTTCTTGCATTTTTCGAATATATGCATTATGTTCTTCATTGATCTTCAAGTCATTCTTGATGATTTTATTGCTCTGATTTTTAATTTCTCTTATTTTGTGTCTTTTGTTGTTTCTTACATGTATTTTTAAATTGTTATAATCCTTAGTATACAAACTTTTGAGTTTGGTGTCTTGCATGTCTTGTTTATTTGATCTTAGTTGCATTTTTTTATTGTTTCTCATCATTTAAAAATTCAAAATTTTTTTTTTAAAATTGTGTCTTTTCAAGTCAATAACACAGAGAATTTAAGATTCAGAACATTCAGCAGAGGAATTACTCAGAAAAAGCTGGGCGTTCAAAACGCCCAGTGAAGAAGGAAAATTGGTGTTTAAACGCCAGCCAGGGTGCCTGGCTGGGCGTTAAACGCCCAAAAAGGTAGCATTTTGGGCGTTAAACGCCAGAATGGATGCCATTCTGGGCGTTTAACGCCAGGAGGGCACTAGAGGGAAGATTTTGTTTTTAATTCAAATCTTTTCCAAATTTTCATAATTTTTCAAAATCAAATCTTTTTCAAATCATATCTTTTCAATCATATCCTTTCAAAATCAATTTCTTTTCAATTTTTTTATTTATTACTATTTTCGAAAATCCTTGCTACAATTAGTGATTTAATTCAAAATTTTCAAGTTGTTACTTGCCTATTAAGAAAGGATCAAAAGTTTTGATTCTAGAATCATATCTTTTAATTTCTTGATTGGTCAAGTAATCAACTTTAATTTTAAAAAACTTTCTCTTTTTAATTTGATTCTCAATCATATCTTCTCAATCATATCTTTTCAATCACATATTTTTTAAAATTTATTTTCAATCATATCTTTTTAATTTTTAATTCCAAAATCTTTTTTCAAAAATCACTTAATTTCTTTCCCAATCTTAGTTTTCGAAAATCATTTACCAAATTTTCAAAATTTCTTTTAATTATTTCAAAATCTTTTTACTTTATTTTCGAAAATTCTTCCCCACTTCTCACATCCTTCTATTTATGGACTAACACTCCTCCTCAATGAACAATTCGAACTCTATCCCTCTTGATAAGTTCGAATTCTCTCTTCTCTACCTCATCCTTCTATTTTTATTTTCCTCTGACACCTCAAGGAATCTCTATACTGTGACATAGAGGATTCTATATTTTCTTCTCCTCTCTTTTCATATGAGCAGGAGCAAGGACAAGGGCATTCTTGTTGAAGCTGATCCTGAACCTGAAAGGACCTTGAAGGAAAGCTAAGAGAAGCTAAAGTACAACTCTCTGTAGAGGACCTAACAAAGCTTTTCAAACAAGAAGAAGCCATGGCAGCCGAAAACAACAACAATGCCAATAATGCAAGGAAGGTGCTTGGTGACTTTACTACACCTACTCCCGACTTCTATGGGAGAAGCATCTCAATCCCTGCCATTGGAGCA
>NC_029789.2:104525549-104536069 GCF_000816755.2 Arachis ipaensis | reverse complement strand
AAGGTGAATCCCTCTATGAAGCTTGGGAAAGATACAAGCAATTGATCAGAAGGTGTCCTTCTGACATGCTTTCTGAATGGAGCATCATAGGTATATTCTATGATAGTCTGTCTGAACTATCCAAGATGTCCTTGGATAGCTCTGCTAGAAGATCTCTTCATCTGAAGAAGACGCCTGCAGAAGCTCAGGAACTCATTGAAATGGTTGCAAATAACCAATTCATGTACACTTCTGAAAGGAATCTTGTGAATAATGGGATGCCTCAAAAGAAAGGAGTTCTTAAAATTGATACTCTGAATGTCATAATGGCTCAGAACAAAATATTGACTCAGCAAGTCAATATGATTTCTCAGAGTCTGTCTGAAATGCAAGCAGCAACAGTCAGTACCAAAGAAGCTTCATCTGAAGAAGAAGCTTATGATCCTGAGAACCCAGCAATGGAAGAGGTGAATTATATGGGAGAATCATATGGAAACACCTATAATCCTTCATGGAGAAATCATCCAAACCTCTCATGGAAGGATCAACAGAGGCCTCAACAAGGCTTCAACAACAATAATGGTGGAAGAAATAGGTTTAGCAATGGCAAACCTTTTCTATCATCTTCTCAGCAACAAACAGAGAATTCCAAGCAGAACCACTCTGAATTAGCAACTGTAGTCTCTGATTTAATTAAAACCACTCAAAGTTTTATGAGTGAAACAAGGTCCTCCATTAGAAATTTGGAGGCACAAGTGGGTCAGCTGAGTAAGAAAGTTACTGAACTCCCTCCTAGTACTCTTCCAAGCAATACAGAAGAGAATCCAAAAGGAGAGTGCAAGGCCATCAACATAACCCACACGGCCGAACTTGGAGAGAAGGAAGAGGCAGTGATCTCCACTGAGGAAGACCTCAATGGACGTCCACTGGCCTCCAAGAAGTTCCCTAATGAGGAACTATGGGAATCTGAGGCTCACACTGAGACCATAGAGATTCTATTGAATTTATTTTTGTCATTCATGAGCTCTGATGAGTATTCTTCCTTTGAAGAGGATGAAGATGTTACTGAAGAACAAGTTGCTAAGTACCTTGGAGCAATCATAAAGCTAAATGCCAAGCTATTTGGTAATGAGACTTGGGAGGATGAACCCCCCTTGCTCACCAAAGAACTGGATGACTTGACTAGGCAGAAATTACCTCTAAAGAGACAAGATCCTGGAAAGTTCTCAATACGTTGTACCATAGGCACCATGACCTTTGAGAAGGCTCTGTGTGACCTAGGGTCAAGCATAAACCTCATGCCTCTCTCTGTAATGGAGAAGCTAGGGATCATTGAGGTACAAGCTGCAAGAATCTCACTAGAGATGGCAGACAATTCAAGGAAACAAGCTTATGGACTTGTAGAGGATGTCTTGGTAAAGGTTGAAGACCACTACATCCCTGCTGATTTTATAGTCCTAGACACTGGAAAGTGTATGGATGAATCCATCATCGTTGGTAGACCTTTCCTAGCCACAGCAAAGGCTGTGATTGATGTTGACAGAGGAGAATTGGTCCTTCAAGTGAATGAGGACTCCCTTGTATTTAAAGGTCAAGGATCTCCCTCTATAACCATGGAGAGGAAGCATGAAAAGCTTCTCTCAATGCAGAGTCAAACAAAATCCCCACATTCAAACTCTAAGTTTGGTGTTGGGAGGCCACAACCAAGCTCTAAGTTTGGTGTTGAGAGGCCATCATCATGCTCTGAGTATCTGTGAGGCTCCATGAGAGCCCACTGTCAAGCTACTGACATTAAAGAAGCGCTTGTTGGGAGGCAATCTAATTTTACTTATCTATGTTAAATTTTTATTTTCCATTGTTATTTTATGTTTTCTGTAGGTTAATGATCATGTGATGTCACAAAAACAATTGAAAAAGCAAAAACAAACTGAAAAACAGAAAGAAAAATAGCACACCATGGAAGAGAAGCCTACTGGCGTTTAAACGCCAGTAAGGGCAGCAGAATGGGCGTTAAACGCCCAGTCTGGCACTATTCTGGGCGTTTAATGCCAGAAATAGGCACCAGACTAGCGTTTAATGCCAAAAAAGGGTAAGAAGCTGGCGTTAAATGCCAGGATTGGTAGCAAAGGGCGTTTTGCAAGCCTAATTGGTGCAGGGATGAGAAATCCTTGACACCTCAGGATCTGTGGACCCCACAGGATCCCCACCAACCTCAACTCACTCTCTCTCTTCTTCACACCTTTTCATAATACTCTTCCCCAAATACCCTTCACCAATCACCTCAATACCTCTTTCCCAAAAACCCCTCACCTATCAAATCCTACTCTCTTCTCCATAAAACCTTCACCAATCCACATCCATCCATCATAAACCCCACCTACCTTACCATTCAAATTCAAACCACTTTCCCTCCCAATCCCACCCATACATGGCCGAACCTTACCCTCTCCCCACTCCTATATAAACAACTCTTCACCCCTTCATTTTCACACATCTTAAACACTACCTCTCTCCCTTAGCCGAAACACTAACCCCCTCCATCTCCTCTGTTTCTTCTTCCTCTACTCTCTTCTTTCTTCTTTTGCTTGAGGATGAGCAAACCTTCTAAGTTTGGTGTGGTAAAAGCGTTGCTTTTTGTTTTTCCATAACCATTTATGGCACCTAAGGCCGGAGAAACCTCTAGAAAGTGGAAAGGGAAGGCAAAAGCTTCCACCTCTGAGTCATGGGAGATGGAGAGATTCATCTTAAAGGTGCATCAAGACCACTTCTATGAAGTTGTGGCCAATAAGAAAGTGATCCCCGAGGTCCCTTTCAAGCTCAAAAAGGGTGAATATCCGGAGATCCGATATGAAATTCGAAGAAGAGGTTGGGAAGTTCTCACTAACCCCATTCAATACGTCGGAATCTTAATGGTTCAAGAGTTCTATGCCAATGCATGGATCACCAAGAACCATGATCAAAGTGTGAACCTGGACCCTAAGAATTGACTTACAATGGTTCGGGGGAAATACTTAGATTTCAGTCCGGAAAATGTAAGATTAGCATTCAACTTGCCAATGATGCAAGGAGATGCACACCCCTACACTAGAAGAGTCAACTTTGATCAAAGGTTGGACCAAGTCCTCAAAGATATTTGTGAAGAAGGCGCTCAATGGAAGAGAGATTCAAGAGGGAAGCCGGTTCAACTAAGAAGGCATGACCTCAAGCTCGTGGCTAGGGGATGGTTGGAGTTCATCCAACGCTCAATCATTCCCACTAGTAACCGGTCTAAAGTTACTATAGACCGGGCAATCATGATCCATAGCATCATGATTGGAGAGGAAGTAGAAGTTCATGAGGTTATATCCCTAGAACTCTACAAGGTGGCGGACAAGTCCTCTACTTTGTCAAGGTTAGCCTTCCCTCACCTTATTTGTCACCTTTGCAATTCAGCTAGAATTGACATAGAGGAAGACATCCTCATTGATGAGGACAAACCCATCACTAAGAAAAGGATGGAGCAAACAAGAGATCCTACTCATGGACAAGAGCATGAAGAAATCCCTCATCATGAAATCTTTAAGATGCCTCAAGGGATGCATTTTCCTCCACAAAATTATTGGGAGCAAATCAACACCTCCCTAGGAGAATTAAGCTCCAATATGGGACAACTAAGGGTAGAGCACCAAGAGCATTCCATCCTCCTCCATGAAATTAGAGAAGACCAAAGAGTTATGAGAGAGGAGTAACAAAGGCAAGGAAGAGATATTGAGGAGTTCAAGCACTCCATAAGATCTTCAAGAAGAAGAACAAGCCTCCATCACTAAGGTGGACCCGTTCTTTAATTTCCTTGTTCTTTATTTTCTATTTTTCAAATTTTATGCTTTATGTTTATCTATGTTTGTGTCTTATTACATGATCACTAGTGTCTAAGTGTCTATGCCTTAAAGATATGAAAATGAATCCATCACCTTTCTTAAATAAAAAATAATTTTAATTGAAAAAGAAAAAGAAGTGCATGAATTTCGAATTTTAAAACAGTTTAATTATTTTGATGTGGTGGCAATACTTTTATTTTTCTGAATGAATGCTTGAACAGTGCATATTTTTGAATTTGTTGTTTAAGAATGTTAAAATTGTTGGCTCTTGAAAGAATGATGGAAAAGGAGAAATGTTATTGATAATCTGAAAAATCATAAAAATGATTCTTGAAGCAAGAAAAAGCAGTGAATAGCTTGCAAAAAAAAATTGGCAAAAAAAAAAAGAGAAGAAAAAAAAAGAAAAAAAAAGAAAAAGCAAGCAGGAAAAGCCAATAGCCCTTTAAACCAAAAGACAAGGGTAAAATAAAAAGGATCCAAGGCTTTGAGCATCAGTGGATAGGAGGGCCCACAGGAATAGAATTCTGGCCTAAGCGGCTAAACCAAGCTGTCCCTAACCATGTGCTTGTGGCGTGAAGGTGTCAAGTGAAAACTTGAGACTGAGCGGTTAAATTCGTGGTCCAAAGCAAAAAGAGTGTGTTTAAGAGCTCTGGACACCTCTAATTGGGAACTCTAGTAAAGCTGAGTCACAATCTGAAAAGGTTCACCCAGTTATGTGTCTGTGGCATTTATGTATCCGGTGGTAATACTGGAAAATAAAATGCTTAGGGTCACGGCCAAGACTCATAAAGTAACTGTGTTCAAGAACCAACATACTGAACTAGGAGAATCAAAAACACTATCTGAATTTTGAGTTCCTATAGATGCCAATCTTTCTGAAATTCAAGGGATAAAGAGAGATGCCAAAACTGTTCAGAAGCAAAAAGCTAATAAGCCCCGCTCATCTAATTAAGACTGATCTTCATAGATATTTTTGGAATTCATTGCATATTCTATTCTTTTTATCCTATTTGATTTTTAGTTGCTTGGGGACAAGCAACAATTTAAGTTTAGTGTTGTGATGAGCGGATAATTTATACGCTTTTTGGCATTGTTTTTAGTATGTTTTTAGTATGTTTTAGTTAGTTTTTATTATGTTTTTATTAGTTTTTAAATAAAAATCATATTTCTGGATTTTACTATGAGTTTGTGTATTTTTATGTGATTTCAGGTATTTTCTGGCTGAAATTGAGGGACCTGAGCAAAAATCTGATTCAGAGGCTGAAAAAGAACTGCAGATGCTGTTGGATTCTGACCTTCCTACACTTAAAGTAGATTTTCTGGAGCTACAGAAGCCCAATTGGTGCTCTCTTAATTGCGTTAGAAAGTAGACATTCTGGGCTTTCCATCAATATATAATAGTCCATACTTTACCCGCGATTTGATGCCCAAACCGGCGTTCCAATTCAGCATAGAAATTCTGGCGTCAAAACGCCAGAACTGGCATAAAAGTTGGAGTTAAACGCCCAAAATGGCACAAAAGCTGGCGTTTAACTCCAAGAAAAATCTCTACACATGAAAGCTTCAATGCTCAGCCCAAGCACACACCAAGTGGGCCCGGAAGAAGATTTCTGCATTAATTACTTAATTCTGTAAACCTTAGGTCACTAGTTCTCTATAAATAGGACCTTTTGCTATTGTATTTACAGACTGAGACTTTGGAACACACTTTTCATCTTTGAACTTGTATGTTTACGCTTTGGGAGGCTGGCCATTCGGCCATGCCTAGACCTTTTGTTCTTATGTATCTTCAACGGTGGAGTTTCTACACACCATAGATTAAGGTGTGGAGCTCTGCTGTTCTTCATGAATTAATGCAAAGTACTACTGTTTTTCTATTCAATTCACGCCTATTTCTGTTCTAAGATATACACTCATTCTTCAACTTGATGAATGTGATGATCCGTGACACTCATCATCATTCTCACCTATGAACGCGTGCCTGACAACCACTTCCGTTCTACATGCAATCAAGCTTGAATGTGTATCTCTTGGGTTTTTAATCTAAGATTAAAACCTTCGTGGTATAGGCTAGAATTATTGGCGGCCATTCCTGAGATCCGGAAAGTCTAAACCTTGTCTCTGGTATTCTGAGTAGGATCTGGGAAGGGATGACTGTGACGAGCTTCAAACTCGCGAGTGTTGGGCGTGTGACAGATGCCAAAGGATCAATGGATCCTATTCCAACATGATCGAGAACCGACAGATGATTAGCCATGCGGTGACAGCGCATTTGGACTATTTTCACTAATAGGACGGGAAGTAGCCATTGACAACGGTGATGCCCAACATACAGCTTGCCATGGAAAGGAGTATGAATGATTGGATGAAGGCAATAGGAAAGCAGAAGTTCAGGAGGGACAAAACATCTTCATACGCTTATCTGAAATTCTCACCAATGAATTACATAAGTATCTCTATCCTATTTTATATTTTTTTCATCTTTTAATTATCAATCCTCCATAACCATTTGAATCTGCCTGACTGAGATTTACAAGATGACCATAGCTTGCTTCAAGCCAACAGTCTCCGTGGGATCGACCCTTACTCACGTAAGGTTTATTACTTGGACGACCCAGTGCACTTGCTGGTTAGTTGTGCGGAGTTGTAATAAAGAGTTGAGATTATAATTGTGCGTACCAAGTTGTTGGCGCCATTGATGATCACAATTTTGTGCACCAGATAGTCAGATACCTATTAAGGTGTTGGACCACTCTTTGGGAGAAGGCCTCTCTCCACTCTATGCCTAAGTCGAGGAGCTCATTTGTTTGAATTGCATCATGGAAACCATGGTTTTGAGAGAGAGTTACTAGACTTCTGCCTTGTTTCTCCCTTTGCCCCAAGATTTGGTTGAAATCTCCGAATACTAGTGATGCGTGAGCATCTTTACCCTATTTTCTGCTGATTTTAAGTTAGAATTTAGTGAGTTTAAATACATTTTAGTGTTAAAATTATGATTGGATGCTACTTTAAGTGATTTTTGTGTTTTAATTATTTTAAGTAAAATTCGGATCAATTTGGCAGAGTTTTGTGCAAAAAAAGGAAGAAAGTGGATATTGTCAACCCTGACCTCCTTGCACTCCAACGAGCATACATTGAGCTGCAGAGATCCAATTGACGTCGTTTCAGTGGCATTTGAAAGCCAACTTTCAAATTTTTCCAACGATATAGTCTATACTTTTCTTCTGCAATCACTGTCTCAAAGGGCGCTGAACGCCAAAAGTGCGGGTCAACCTCACTCAAAGGAGAATCTTTAGCTAGATTCGGCTTTTAATTATTGTATTTTATCTCTTTTTGGTTATTTTTATTTATAAACAAAATCTTTTAGGTTTAGAATTTATTATTTTATTTTAGTTTCAAATCAAATTAAGTTAGATATAAAAGGGAAAAGATTCAACTATTAGGGGGAAATCTTCTTACTTCCACACTTTCACACTTTTCAGAACCCTTGTTTCTCTGTAAGCCATGAGCCACTAAACCTCCTTGGTTAAGGTTAGGAGCTCTGTTTATTTCTACGGATTAAGACTATTACTTTTCTATTTTAATTAATGTATTGATTCAGTTTCAAGGATTTCTTTCGTTTTTCATCTTATGAATCTGAGTAGAACGATAATATAACCCTTATTCTATATGTGTTCTTGTGATTCTTGAAAGAGTTATCTTGCTTGAATAACACCTTGAAAGCAAATTCCTCCTAAATTGCTAATTACTTGAACTAATCGGGATATATGACATATAATCCTCTTAGCTTTAGATAATTAAGGTTTTTGTGGCCATAAACTAGAATTGAACTTAACCCTCTAATCTACATTAAGTGACTAAGCCATTGTCGGTTGATTTGGGTTAGAGGAGACTAAATCACTAAGACATTAGGGTTTAGTCAATTACAGTTTGCCATAAAATGAATCTTGCATGATTAAAATAATTGGTAAGCCGGATGAATAAACAACTCCGAAACCTTAACTGTTTTTTCCTATAGATTTCACCTCACTTTTATTGTTTTCTTTCTTACTTTCTAAATTTCTATTTAATGCATTTTACAACCCTCAAAACACAACTTTCTACTTGCCTGACTAAGTGAGTCATTCGACCATAGTTGCTCAGTCCATCAATCCTCATGGGATCGACCCTCACTCACCTGAAGTATTACTTGGTATGACTCGGTGCACTTACCGGTTAGTTCGTGGGTATTCAAAATCTGTGACCAACTAGCCACGACATGTTTGACGCATGGCTGAGAGTGTTAAGGAGGTCCTGAATTTTCTGCTTATTGTCCGCTTCCGGGCATCTGTAAAAGCCAGTGGCTCGCCACTACTGCCTTGAATCAATCATTAAGACTTCCATGTCATGTGGTTCTTTGAATAGGAATTGATAGACACCTCTACTGTGCTATCCCATAGCACTGCCAACCCCCCGGATCTGTGTTTTCCATCCCCTTTGCAATCCACTCCCACAATGTTGTTAAGACAACCCTTATATCTCAGCCTCATCACCTTGTTCTCTTTGCACCCGGTTTCCATGAGGAAAACAAGGTTGGGACCTTTTTCTCTAATGAGCTTGTTTAGAGCTCGAACTGCCCATGGATTCCCAAGCCCACGATAGTTCCAACTGATTATTTTCATTGGTTCGGCAGGGATGCCTTGCAACCTCCTCCATTGGTGAGGTTGTGGGATGTGTTTTCTTTAGAAGCTTACTTGCTAGCTCCTCTATTGTTATTTGGGTCTTTTCTATCGTTTTTCTGTTTGTTTGCTGCTGTTTTTAGTTTTCCTCTTCTCCTTTGATCTTTGCTGCAGCAACATTTCTTGCTAATCTCTTCCATGTAGTTGTTTCAGGTTTGTTTGTTATTGAGGGCATATTGGTGGTGTCCATAAGAACCGCTGGTTTCCTTGTTTCTCTACTCTTTGTGCTTTCCTCTTCTTTCTCCTTCAGGTGCTGGTATGTTGTGATCTCTCCCCTTATTTTTCTGTGAGTATCCCCTGGCTTTCTTAGTTCCTCTTTTCTTTTTTTACTTGTCGAGACTGTTTCTGTGCAGGGCTGGGTTCTACTCTCTTTCCCCTTTTTGTTGGTTTCACAATATTCCTCCTCAGGGGAGGTATAATTGTGTACCAATGCAGGGGTTTGGCTCTGGTCTTTTCCTATGGTAGAGCTCTTAGGCTCCTCCACAGATAGATTAGCCAGTATTTCTAGGAACATATCGTTGAACCTCTTTTGGATGTTGGTATGGTCGTTACTCCTCTTCTTCTTTAGTTCAGTTTCCTTTCCTTTTGTCACCATGACTCTGTTTTCTCTTTCTTCCACTTTCAGCCAGGGTTTTAGTTTAGATTTTGATACTCTTGTCTCTTCATATTTCATGGCTCTTTCACAGTTTGCTTCTTTGTGCCCAATGCATCCACAATAATAGTAAAAATTTGGTAGTTTTTCATATTTGAACTCTGCCCACAAGAGCCCATCTTCCTTGCTTCCTACATTTACCCCTTTTTGCAGTGGCTTGTTTATATTGATATTGACCATTGCTTTCATGAATCTCAGATGATATCTTGTAGTTTCATAGATCTCACAGTCCTTAACTGTGCCTGTTGCAGCCGCGATTTTTGTTCTTAGTTTAGTAGTCTTGCAATGTTCTGGTAGCCCCAGATCTGAAGCTTGATTTCAGCCTCGTCTAGTCCTCTTTGAGTTGGGTCTTCATCTCGGTTTGGAACGTCCAGGAGTTTCCTCTTAAGACTCTTTCTAGATCAGTTGTATGCTTGAAGAAAAACCGATAGACTTTCGGCTTGATTTCTATCACTCTCAGGCTATCGGGGTTTCTCCATATATTTTCCATAGCAGATTGTATCCACATTGTATTAATGGGTTTGTTGGTTATGAGCTTTCCAACCAGGCTGGTGTTGCACTATTTGATGTCATGTTCGATGTCTTCATTGTTTGGATTTGCTGGGGGTGATTCTGTTGGTATGTGTTCCATGTGGTTAAAGCAAGAGGGAAATGGAACAATGATTCTCAGGTTCAAACAGAATGGAGGTAAAGAAGGACAAAGAAAAAAGGTGGAGAGAGTGGGATGGAAAGGGAGATTAGTGCAGCACAGGGGCGATGATACTCGATATTAACGGAGAGAAATAGGGGTGGCAATGGGGCGGGTGTTTACCCTACTCGATCCCACCCGCTTCTGTGAGTACCTGTCACGTCCCTATAATTATTAAAATCTAACAAATAAAATAAAATTTTAAAATTTATATAACCATAATTACATACATAACATAAATTAAAGTAAACATTTAAATACGATACAATATTATTAATTATTTTACTATATATATATACCGAGGCAAGTAGAGGCAGGTTTAACCTAAACCCGACCCCGCTTCATTCTGTCCAATAATTCTATCTCGAACGGGTAGAGATGGGGTGGGTATCCACGAGTTCAAGTAGTGTTGCTACCCTTAAAAAAAGCCTAGTAAAACGGATAGTAAGGCACTATACTTTTTAGAACCCTAACAGAGCTAGATTAAGGAGAAAGAGAAATTTTATTCGAGGCCGTTAATCGAATAACAATATCGTTTTAAGCATATTAATCTTTGTAAATACGGTATATAATTAACTCTTAAAATTCAATGTTCAGTCTAAAATTTAACCTTAGTTTTCACTCCT
>NC_029789.2:104522732-104525369 GCF_000816755.2 Arachis ipaensis | reverse complement strand
TACTATTTTTTTAAAGTAAAAGTAATTGTATTTTTTGTTCTACATTATAATTTTATAATATTAAATAATAACTCATTAATATTTTGGTTCTCAAAAAATTTCGGATTAGACACTTTAGTCTTTAACTAAAATTAATTACTCGATTGGTCCCTAACAGTTAATTCTGTCAGTCACTTAAGTCCTTGGCTCTGTCAATTCTAACGGAAGATAAAATGGTTCCTGACAACGCTAACAGGGGACAAAATGATCCCTGACAACTCTAACAGGAGACAAAATGATCCCTGACAACTCTAACAAGGGACAAAATATTCTCTGACCCTTTTATTCGAAAACGACACTGTTCTTCTCCAATTTTTTTTATCATATTTCGCATAACCCTTACATTCATACTCTCCTTCTTCACCTTCACAGTCTTCTTTTCTATCTTTTCCTTCCTCTTCTTTAACTCCAAGATTAAGCCATGGTGTAATTGCTACACGTGTCGCACGTACCTCAACATGTCATGAACCACACACTTCCTAAATCTTTGTGATTGGTACATCCACCTCCTTTGCACTTCATCCACTAGAAGCATCCACTTCCACGTTCTTGATAACATCACCTCTAACCCGGACAACGTCTACGACATCCTTAAGACCAAGTTCCACAACTAGTCCAAGGGCACGCCTTTCTTCACTCTCCGGCAAGCAATATAGATTGTTGGACATTAGGACATCATGAGAAGATTCTCTTTCGACATCATATGCAAATTTTCATTTGAAATAAACACCGAGTGCTTCATTCCTTCTTTCTCAGAGTCCAAGTTGGCAGACAGCTTCAACCTCGCATCCAAGCTATCAGTACAACGAGCAATGTCGCCGTTGCTGCTCATATGGAAACTAAAGCGATTATTGAACATTGGTTCGGAGAAGAAGTTGAAGGAAGCGATCAAAGTGTGGACAACGTGGTCATGGAGATGATTGGACAGAGGAGGAGAGAGATGGCAACAACGGCAATGAGTCTTAACAAATCAGAGTTGCTGTCTAGATTCATGGGATCTATCGAAGACGACAAGTAGTTGAGAGACATAGTCATTAGTTTCCTGAGTATGAATTGGTTGAGAAAATGTTGAGGATTTTTTTTCTTGTGAACATTGAAGTTGTAGAGTGTGCATTGTGTAGCTTAAAGTTACAGTGTTAGATTGTTAGTGTTATGCGAGATATGATGGAAATTGAAAGAGAACAGTGTCGTTTCCGAACAGAGAAGATCAGTGACCATTTTGTCCCCTATTAGAGTTGTCAGGGACTAAGGTACCGTTTGTTTTGAGGTACTGAGACAGAGACTGAGAGACTGAGACTTAGTATTGTGTTTGTTAGTTCAGAGACTGGTACTAAAATTTCTGTCTCTGTCTCTAAAATTTCAGTATCTCCAAAAAGTAGGGACATAGGGGACTGGAATTTTTAGAGATGAAGACTGAAACTTTAATAACATTTTATACCTGTAATACTTTCATTTCAATTAATTAATTCCAATTTTACCCTTTGTACAAATTAAATTAGAGTTTCATTCTTGTTTCAATTCCTGTCTTTCATTTTGCACCAAAAAATACTGAAATTTATTTGAATCCCTGTCTCTTAGTCTCTGTCTCTCAATCTCAGTCTTTCCGTCTCTGTCTTTCCACCAAATGCTACCTAAGAGTTGACGAAGTAAATGACCTAAGTGACTAACGAAGTTAATTGTTAGGGACCAATCGAGTAATTAATTTTAGTTGGAGACTAAAGTGTCCAAAATGGGTATAAACTCAATTTTTTATAAATAAATTTTTAAAAAAATAAATTCATTAAATATTAATAAAATTTACTTATTTTTAAATTAATTAAATTAAACAAAACTACTTTTATTAAAAAAATTATATCCGCTACTCGCTTGGTGTCCTCTCAGTACGCACCGTTGAGCTTGAGCAGCAGAGGCCTCTCTTTCTCTACCCACTATTCCTCCGTATTGCCAAAGGTACCCCCTGTAACCTTCTGCTGCTTCTCGTAATCTGATTTTGTTATTTCTCTGCTTCCGCTTCCAATTCCAGATTATCTCCTTTTGCTTCTCTCATTAAAATTCGCCTCATTTTTTCTTTTTCTTTTTTAATTTTTTTCGAATCTTGAATTGGTTTTGTTCGTTGAGGATCGCCGCGTTTAGTTCTCCGTTTACAAGTTTTTGTGCACCACAAATCATTCATTTCACCTTTTAAACCATACCTCCTTTTTATTCAAATGAAATGCATCTGATTTGCCAATGAGTAATAGCTCAAATGGCATAGTCTCTCCGTACTCAATTAAAAGGTCGAGGGTTCGAGTCTCCTGTCTTTGATAAAAAAAAAATGTGTCTGATTTTTCTCTTTTAAAGTTCAGTTAGAAATATCACAGCCCTGGTTCAGAGTCGTCTTTGTAAAATTTGGTTTGGAAACAAACGTGTGGAATTGGATTTTGTGCAAGTGGAAACACATTTCTCTTTGGTTAGTTTTTAGGGTTTAGATGTGTAGACATATGAGTAAGTGAATTAATAGAGAGAGATTTTGAAAGGAGAAAAGGAATAAAAATAAATAAATAATTACTCTTGATTGTGTGTTTTTACTTTTTACTCCGGAAAATCACATTCCTTGAA
>NC_029789.2:104510607-104522165 GCF_000816755.2 Arachis ipaensis | reverse complement strand
ACCTTGAAAAAAATCATGGCTTCATTTCTGAGCGGTGATTGTTATTTCTGTTGCTGAAGTCACTATTACTCTTTACTCCCCATTGAAGGACCTTTGGTGAGTGCTATCTGATCATCGTAAGTGTGCATATTGGATCAATTTAGATTTGCATTCTCTTCCTTGGTATTTTTGTTTTCCTTGTGGAAGTTTTTTGGAATTTTTCGGCTTCTTTCGTATTGTTTTGGATCCACAGCTCTTGAATCCCGTTCTATGGGTTTTTCTTTGCTTGGGCACAACTTCTGTCTGTGTCTTCTTTTTTAAAGAATTATTATTGTGGTTATGTGCGTGATCCTTTCCATCTTGTTTAGAGTTTGTGGTTCAATTAATTGCTTATTTTTGGGAACAAAGTGCTGAAATTCTCATTTTTTTCTGGTTTTGGTTGGTAATGGAAGATGGTGTTTGTGTTGGACATATGGTAACATGATACTGAACTACTAAGCTCTCTGGTCAGCAGTTTAGAGAGAAAATTTTTTGTATCTTTGTCAATCAAAGTCTAATGTTTCTCGTGGCAACATATAAAACTTGTGATTGTTTTTGAAATTTTGTTTTCTCGGGTATATAGGATCAGAAATGCAATGTTTTATGGTTATTTATTCTTGTGATAGAGCTGCTAGATTTCATGTTAAGCTATAATAATGCAAACTTAATCCAGCAAGGGCTCCAGTGATTATGTATTTAGATCATATATCAATATAAATTTTCAATACTTTTGATTCCAGGTTTGGTATATGCAATCTTATCCAATGTTAATGCCCTGCTTTGTGACTACTTTGTAGAAAATGAATGAAAACAATAATTCTTATTTTCAGTCATTACTAGTATAATTTCCACCTCTGTAGGGTTAATTTGGTGATTGTTGTGCTTAAAAATAATATTTATTGAAAGGATGCAAATAATACAAGGATACTTTCGTGATTTATGTTGGAAAATATTTGGTTTGATATATGAGCTATAGAAAGATATGTTTGTGGCAATAACATGGATGTTACACTATGTATTTATTTAGTTATTTAACAATAATATTTTTTTATTTTTATTTTTTGGGACTCTACAAAAGAAATCCAGAATTGTTCAATGGCAAATGACACTTCTGGTGCTGATTCCCATCATAAACGTCTTGGCCTTTTGAAAGATCAAGTTCACTTAGTTAAAAGGAAAGATTCTGATCGCTATGAGGTTGCATCAATCCAAGATCAATTATCATTTGAAAAGGGATTTTTCATAGTAATTCGTGCATGCCAAATGTTAGCCCAAAAGAATGATGGAATAATATTGGTGGGGGTGGCAGGTCCTTCAGGGGCTGGGAAGACTGTGTTTACTGAAAAGATACTTGGCTTCATGCCCAGCATTACAGTCATTTCGATGGACAATTACAATGATTCTAGTCGAATTGTTGATGGAAACTTTGATGGTAAACTATCATTTTGGCATTCTCTTATATGATGCTTTTAGCATTCTTTCTATGGTGCATTAACAGGATACTGACTACAAAACATGAATGAATGTAATTATTCTCTAAGGGTTGGAGCCTGGAATGGTGTGGGTGCTCAATTATAGTCTTAGTCTTATTATTAAATAATTTCTTTTTCAGCCTCTGAATATTGTAAAATGATTTTTCTCTTTTTTGGTTGGGGTTTGGGGTTTCTTTTTCTTTTGGCAGGGGGAGGGGGGAGTATCCTTATTGGATATTGACATTACTGACTCTGCTGAAAAGTCGAGCATCTGCGCTGAAAGATTAAAACTTGGATTTGAGATGTTTAAGCCATGTGTAGAACAGTAAGGCTGTATGAGTATAGGAATTCCCTGCAATAAATAAGTAGGTACTAAGGCCTAAGGGTGGCGGAAACCAATAAGACAGAAGACTCAATGGTTGATAAGATAAGGTTAAATTAAAACAAATGATATTGCAATAAAATGAATTCTTGCGAAGATGGCATAAAGGTAATTCAGCTATTTTTCCCTAAAGCTCATATCCAAATACGGAGATATGTTATTTCTTTTGACCTTCCTACTGCCTTGGTGAGGTACACTTCCCTTAAAAGTATTACGTTTTCTGCTTTGGGAAGGTGAGCTAATCAGTATTCCCTATGTCATGCAATGATTTACCTCATCTTCAAAATAAAATTTTTTTGTATCTTTTAAATGCTTTGGTTATTATGATTTTTAAACTTAGATGAAAATTTTTAAGATAGGGAACCAATCTTGTCAACTCTGCTATCCATATGTGCAGATCCTCGGTTAACAGATTACGACACATTGCTCCAAAACCTACAAGATCTAAAGGATGGAAAGCCAGTTCAGGTTCCCATATATGATTTCAAGTCCAGCTCACGTACAGGATACAGGTTAAAATTCTAAACTATCTTGAGTATCTGGATAGTTTGCATATCTTTTCAAAGTTGGGAAAGTGTTGATTTCAGGGGAGTGATTGGTGAAGACTATTTGGTAGAGAGATAAAATAAAGCTAAATTGTGTATATTGTTGGCATTAATTTGTAGTCTGCAGTTAATTGTCTAGGGATGCAGCCACTACTGTTGTTGAACATTAGCCTTTAATTTATTATCTGATCTGTGAGGTGCTTAGAATATAAAGATGAAGTGTAGAATTAATTTAATTTAAAATTTTTCCCAATTGATTTAGGATACTCTCACTCCATTTTGGCTTGTATTCCTTGAATTTCAAGCTAAAATGAGCCCTTCTTACAGGACAGTAGAACCGCCAAACTCCAGAATTGTAATTATAGAGGGCATCTATGCCTTGAGTGAGAAGCTGCGACCTCTACTAGACCTTCGAGTATCTGTTACAGGTGGAGTTCACCTTGACCTTGTAAAGCGAGTTATACGTGACATACAACGGGCTGGTCAAGAACCTGAAGAAATCATTCATCAAATATCTGAGACGGTTCCTAGCTTTACAACTGCTTTTTATACAGAAACAGAAAATAATTGTTTCCAGAAGTGCTTAAGTGTATTATTCTGCAGGTATATCCAATGTACAAGGCATTTATTGAGCCAGATCTCCAGACAGCACATATAAAAATCATCAACAAATTCAACCCATTTACTGGGTTCCAGAGTCCTACTTATATATTGAAGGTTAATCTCAGCATAACTTTTTATGTCAACAAAAAAAAAAAGAAGATAGTCCTGTTGATTTTGGTGCTTATGTCTGATTCCACGTTAATGAAAATAAAAATCGTATCATTTCTTCTAGTCAGCAAGGAAGGTAGATCCGGATCAAATTAAGGCTGTTCTATCTGAAGATTTTAATGAAACCACAGAGCAGACTTATGACATATATCTTTTACCACCTGGTGAGGATCCAGAAACTTGCCAATCATATTTAAGGATGCGAAATAAGGAGGGGAAATACAGTCTCATGTTTGAGGTAAGCTTCATCTGTTTCAGATTCTTGTTTAAATTTTATATTCTGAAGTGACCTGGTTGCTCATTGATATGGATATTAATTATATATATGAGGAAATAGCTGTTACTATTATTAGAAAAATGATAGAAGTCTTAACTCATCCTCCTAATTTCTAAATAATGGTTTGAATTTTTTTTTTCACCTTTTTGATGTTTTCAAAAAATAACATATATAATCAAATATTTAACTCTTCAAGTATTAGGATAATAATTAGAGGATGTATGAGTGTGTGTGTGTGTGTGTATTTGTGTTTACTGTTTAGATTGAACCACGAACACATTTATACATTTAATTTATGTCAACCGAGAACTAGTGCATACCGAGTATGAGAAGTCGAGTATATGGTACTTGTTTATAGCGAAACATTTCTTGTTGTTTGACACAAATAATTAGGATGCCTTTGTTTTATGAAAAGCACAGGAAATGGGTAAAATTAAATCTTGGTGGTTATAGAAATATTGCTACCTTGCTTGTGTTCCTTTAAATATGTATTCGGAGGGAAAATCTGCTGTTCACACCAACAGCCAAATGAGCCAAATAGCAAATAGGCTCAATATTAGCTTTTATGAATCATTTAATGCTTAAGCATGCACTAAAATATTGAAATTTGACTACTCTGTTCACGATTGGAGAGTGTGTGTGGCAATTCCTAATATTATCTGTGCAGAATCAAACACATCCAACATGATCAAAAAATTGTGTGCCCTCGGTTTTGACCACGGACGTTAGACTGACACACTTATTATCCACTTCATTGGTGTCAAGACGTGTCTATAGTGTAATAATTGTTTAACGTTACTTATTATTTCCTACAGTTACATCAGTTAAATTGTGGCAATATGCAGTTTATGGGACTTCGGGTGGTATAATTGAGATTTATCTATCTTCAACCTACTTCATCACCTCTCTATTTGTTATGGGATCAAGTTATTTGCATGGCATAAACATTTTGACTATGCAAAGGTGTTTGAGAATTGAGAGGCAAGAGTTCTTCTCCAATGACTCCTATATATATATATATATAGGAGTTTCTTTCCATGATTATATTTTTCCTCAAGTGGTTTGCTTTGTTGAGTGTTTCTTATCCTCCATTCTTGTGAACTTCTTTCTCCTGCTTTCATCTAAGAAATTTCTTCTTTTAAGAAAAAAAATTTCCAACACTGAAACATATTTCTATCCAACTGAAATAAAATTATAAATGTATTTGTGGGTTCAATTCAATCTTTTAAAGGATTTGTTTTGCCTAGAGTTTCTAAGACTAATCTGTTATACTAACTCTTTGATTGGTGTATATGATTGTATTCTAATATTTGACTAAGTAAGATTAGCACTTTTTTTTTTTTGAAGAAGATAGATGATTTCGTTGCTGCATTGTTACAGGTGCTAAAGTAGATAACATTAGATTTTTATAATCTGAAATAAGGTCTTCTGTCAGGAACATCTCTTCACAAGGCTTTGTTGTTGTATTGACTTGGATAAGAAGTTGATCTGTATACTTTTTTATAGATAAAAACAAAACTAAATCTGAAGAAGAATAAGTGCTGGAGTGGAGGGTTAGATATATTCCTCAGTATTGAAAATGCAGAAGTTAAATACTCAAACCGAGGGGGTGGGGGATGCAAATAAATGCTTTCCATTATACATCCGCAATAAGGCCAAATGTCTATTGAAAAGCATGCACAGGAAAGAAATTCTGCAGTGAATAATATAACTCATGGACATAATTTATTTTTGTGCCTCCTAAATACTCTACAGCTAGTTTTACTGATGAATGCCACTTTTGTTGTTTCTATATGAAAACTGAACATTATTAATTCTTCTGTTTCTTCAAATTTGGTTTTATGAGTCTAGAAGTTTATGGTATAAATACTTTAGGGGACAATAGTGGTAGATTGGCCTTCTTTTTTGGTAAATTGGAATATAAATGGTCATAGTTTCTTGGTTAGCGAGAATAGCAACTTTCTGTTTTTCTTTCGGAGTGTGGCTATTGATATTTCTTAGTCTTGGCATGTTATACGATTTTTAATATCTTCAGTATTGTGAATGCTATATTTCTCTAATTTTCTATTTTTTGATTCATTCATTCTAATTGTTGGCTTGTGATCTTCAGGAGTGGGTGACTGATAATCCATTTGTAATTTCACCAAGAATTACTTTTGAGGTCAGCGTGCGACTTCTTGGTGGATTAATGGCTCTGGGATACACGATAGCCACTATCCTTAAGAGAAACAGCCATGTCTTTTCTGATGATAGGGTTTGTGTGAAACTAGATTGGCTTGAGCAGCTAAATCGACATTATGTTCAGGTAATGCTATTATAAGTTTATAATACAATACTGTCATTCTTCTCTATGCTAATAAATTGACAATTATGTTCAGGTCAGACATGTTTTGTTTTTCCTAGTTATATCTCTTGGATTTTTGGTTGTTAATGTAATAATGCTTTCATAGGATAAGATTACTCTCTTTTGGCTTTCCTTTGCTGCTCAGTGCATCACATTTAATGGTATTCCTCCAGCTAACGTTTATAGGGATTGATGTCCATTTAGTTGTTACGTAATTTATCCTTTTGATGTTACAGCTATAACTCATGCATCTATACCTGGATATCCTACCCCTTCTTCAACATTGTGTTCTTTTATAATTAAACTTTTGTTTGGAACTTAATAATAAATAGGTGCAAGGAAGAGATCGCTTAGTTATACAATACATAGGACAACAGCTGGGTCTGGAAGGCTCCTACATTCCTCGGACCTACATCGAGCAAATTCAACTTGAAAAGCTTGTAAACGAAGTTATGGTATGACAACTGACCATCTGTAAATAATGCGATTCTATGTCAGCATTCTCTAACTGTTCCACAGGCCCTACCAGATGATTTAAAGACAAAGCTCAGCCTAGATGAGGATTTGGTTTCAAGCCCCAAAGAAGCACTTTCTAGAGCCTCTGCAGATAGGGTTGCATTGAGAAATAAATACATGAGAAGGTAAATATTTTCCAAGAATACATTAAGAGAAACCACTTTAGGAGATATTGCTTATATGGTTCTAGTAAGAATTTGACTTTTATCAGTGCCCAATGGGGTTGTTGCTTCTTGGAGCCAATCTATTTGTTGACCCTTTATAAACTCAATTGGTAAAAAATCATAGCCGTACATCATTCATTAGATAAATTGTAAATCAGTGAAACTATTCATCAACTGTGTGGGAGAGTGGAGAGTGGAGAGAGGGGTTGGCGACTAATTGTTTTACCAATGTGGTTGATTTGGATAGTTACATGATTTAACGAAGACGTATTAAACATATCTTGTGCTATCTGAAAGGTGAGGTAGGATTTTAAAGATTTTCAAAGTAGAGGGAAGGCATGTGAGTTCCCCTAAATCTAGGTAGGGCTAGGTTTAATTTCTCAAGGAAAATTGTTATGTTCTTCATTGGAAATGGCTGAGGTATGATACTGTCTCTCTTCAACAGTGGAATGTCACAGTCATATACAAATCAAAGGGACAAAAATTTAGCCAAAGTTACTGGATATGCTGCTAAAAACCGAGGTTTTGGTGAAAGAAATTCCGATTCTTCAACAACTGCAACTCAGGTAAACTCAGTTACTTGAATTTAAAAGATCACTTGTGTCTCAGACTTCACCCAAGTAACTATTTGCTTTTGGCTATCATACACCTAATATTTTGTAGGGAGCCATCAACCAGCTTTCGAATCAAATTTCTGCCCTCAACGATAGAATGGATGACTTTACAAGTCGTATTGAAGAGCTGAATACCAAGTTAACCATAAAAAAAAGTTCCCCAAGCCAACAAAATATGTCGCTTCAGGCTGAGGCCTGCAGTGGTTCTGCTCCCACCTCATACTTTATCACTAGTTTGGGAAATGGTTCCCTAACTGGATCTAAATTGACTAATTCCTCATCTTCATCACAATTAGCTAAAGATTCTCCTTTACTAGATGAGGTATTGTTTCTTAGTCCAATGTCGAATCTCTATTTCATGCTATATTTTACACATGATTTCTTGTAGCGGAAATTTTCTGAAAGGACTACTTTAAACGGTTTTGATAATATATATTCGTCTTATGTAGTATGATTTTCCATGCTAAATAATGTGCAGATACGTGAAAAGTTGTAGGTTCCATAAATGGAAATAAGTTGAAATACAATTATCTTATATGTGCATGTATTTATGGTTTTTGTACATTTCTACCATTTTTATAAATACTTTCTTGTTACTTGACATTGTTTGATTCAACTTATGTTGTTTGTATTCTATCCCCAAAGGCAGTTATTTAACCTGATGCTGGTAAAAACTAAGAATTATCTTTGTTCTTGGTATTATGTTATTCCATCTATTTTATGACCAATTAGCAAGTGTTTAAATACAGTGGCAACCGTTGAAAGTCTTATATATTGTCCAATACTAGACTTCTGTTTACCCCTAAGACGTTGAGCAGTTGCCTTCTGGCTTTAGTGCAATTGGTGAAACCCTGCTCATTCTTATAAACATTCTAAATCATTGAGGTACTGACTTTTGAATTGAATGCTCATCAGATATCAGGTATAGCGCGCAGTCAGCGTCAGATCATGCACCAATTGGACAACCTCAATAATCTTCTCCGGGGGAGCTTGGGTGAAAAGTCTCATCAAACAAGAACCAGCAGCAGGAAGAGCATCGCTGGTGATTCAGATTCCACTGGAACTCGTGTTATGGCTGCAGTGACGGTTGGTTGTTTGGGGATATTCTTGATGAAGGGGTTATTGACCAGGAAATGATTCCACTACATATATACACTAGTCAAAATTAGTATTTTTCATGCAACCCTTCTTAGAAAGGTGTTGAAGCATTGACAGTTAAAAATGTCTTAGATTCTGGTGGCAGCATTTGAAGGTCATTTGAGGGTGGGTGAGGGGATCATGCCCGCCTGAAATTTTGTAACATGGTGGGCTTTACTTTGTTGACACAATTTCATTCCATATTTCAAAAATTTAATTTACAAGGAAATGGTCTCTTTCAGAATCTTTATTTTCAGCTCGTGAATGCTCTTTTTTTAACCATGGCTTATATTGTTAAATCTTCACATAATAAGGCAAGATCAAATTGAATCTAGTCAATTTGGTCACTGGAGACAATTAATTGAGATCGAGAAAATGCAGGGAACACAAGACAGTTGACAGCATAGTTGTCGGAAACGAGTCTGTCAAGGCTATTGGGTCACCCGTTAAATTGGTTGACTTGGTTTTATGTAAATAAAAAATAAAAAATAATAAAAAATTTAAAATTAAAATTTAAAATATATATTTTTATTAATATTTTAAAAATATTTTATAATTATTGTTAAATAAAAATATAATTAATTTAAGAATGAGTGAGTTTATAATTAAAATTAAAATAAATTAAATAGAAGTAAACTATTTGATAAAAGATATCTATATGTATTATAATTTATAAATATATTAATAAGAAGCATGATAATTTGATGGCCGTGAATGGCATCTTTGTCATTAATGAGAGGGGTTTGAACCCCACCTCAAGCATTTTTAAGAAAATTTTCAATTTTAAGCAGTTTGATCGGATCGATTTTTATCGGTTCGTACTGATTTTCTGTCATATACTGTTTAAGTATCGAATCGAACCGATATAAGATTCGATTTATCGGTTTTACAGTCGAATCGGTCGGTCCGATTCGGTTTTAATAACTATGGTTGAGAGTTAAGACAATGTAAATGTTGTAAACAAGTATTATGCACTTGATAATGGTTTTTGTTGAGTATAGTTATTTAATAAATAAGAGAAAAAAAATAAATAGGTCTTTGACCTTTTGATGTGCAGACATTTAAATATTCGAGGATTTATATATCCATGAACCAAAAAATCAGAGATCGATTTATTCTTTTCTCAAATAAATTGTTTTTTGCAGGCATTAAAGTGACCAAAGAAAATAGGGATGCAAGGTTAATGGAACATCTAAACAACTATTGTGATAAGCATTTAAAATTGTTTAGCTGATGGTATATTGCAAAGATTAAGAGCAAAAGTCAATGATATACTTAATACACCAACTTCAATTAGCTTATGTATCTTCTTGAATTATTTATTAGGGTTAAGTACGATTTTGGTTCGTAAGGTAGGAGTTGAAAATATTTTTTGTTTTTATCATTTTTTTGTTTACAAAATTGTTTAACTTAGTTTTGAAATCGTCTTTTTTACTAAAATTTTATTTTTTATTACCAAAATATCCCTAATTAAAAAAAAAGTTTAATTACTCTGTCGGTCCCTATAGTTTTATCAAATTTTTAATTAGATCCCTGTATTTTTTTTCAATTGAGTCCCTATACCATATTAAATTTTGTAATTAAGTTTTTATTAACAGTAAATGTTAAAAAATATTTATAAAGTGTAAATTTACTAATTTACTCATACATTCAACGCAGAGAAACTATCACCCTCCTCCATTCAATTCAACTCTCTTCGAAGTATTTAATCAAGGATCCGCCTCCTCTAAAATTGTATTGTCACTTTAGAGAAAAAAGTACATCATTAATCACCATTGAGTTAAGATAGTGAGACTCACAGATCATAAATGTTACAAATTTAAAGATGATTAAAGCATCACTTTACTATTTTCTTAACATTGTTACTTTAAAGGATCTTTTTCCTTTAATCAAACACCTTGCCCCCAACCTCATTTCTTCCCTTATTTCTAACATAATTAGTTAATTAAAGGCAAAACATATAATTAAAGCTCATAATCAAAATTTTTTAGCACAATCAAAACTAAAGTCCAACAACTAATTAATATAGACAAAACTCATAATCAAAACTAATTTTTTATCAGACAAAGATTTGTACAACAACAACAAAGCCATGTCCCACTAGGTGGAGTCGACTACATGGGTCAAACGATATCATTGAGCTCTATCATGTATTATGTCTACAGAGAGACCGTTTACATGTAGATTTCGTTTGACCACCTCATGGATGGTCTTCTTAGGTTTTTCTCTGCCTTTCACCTGTTGTCTATCTTCCATCTCATCCACCCTCCTGTTTGGGTGTTCTGTCGGTCTTTTTCTCACATGTCCAAACCACCTGAGATGCGATTCTACCATTTTTTCTACAATTGGTGCTACTCCAATTCTCACTCTTATATCTTCGTTCCTTATTTTTAAAATAAGGTAAAATAAAACTGAAGAGATCAACATGACTCTTAACAATGAATTTACTTTTTAATTGTTTCCTTCACTCTTGAGACTTGACTACACTGTATTGTTTAGCTACTTCTCAATTTCTATTTTTCAGTGCCCTATCACTTTCTGTTGAATGGCTAAACTGAAAACAGTAGCACACATCAATATCTCCACCAACAATTGCAAGCAAAAACATACCCTGTATACTAGTCCAAATCCTCCTTGCCCCATCTTATTAGCTAAGTGAAAGTTGTTTGTTGCAATTTCAAGCTTTTCAAACTCAAATTGGGAAAGCTCCGGGAGTTTGACTTTGCTTGGGTATTTTGTTTTGCTTATTGTAGGTATTCTGAAATTTGATCTCTCTGCATCAAAGTACAAATTAATTAAAACAGGAAAGCAATTTTTAGGGGACAATGAATACCACATGTCCACACTATTCATTATGTTTGTAAACTGCATAGCATATGTAGCCAATATAATAGATGAAGAAATAGTAGTATTCAAGAGTCATATACAACTAACTACTAATTCTGCAGAAGCCATTAATATCATCAATTGGCAAAGCATGTAGTTTTGGTATATAGAAAGAATAATGATATATCACCTCCTATTGCAGTTCTTCTTTTCCACAGGATAAACGCGCAAATCAAAATCCCAATAGTTCCTACTGCTGAGACTGTAACTGCAATGATCACTGATGCATGATTTTTCTTCTTTTTCTTATCTATTAATTAACCAAAGTAACAAGATAAATAAGTAAATATGAAATCATTTGCATGGACATGTGTAATATGTAATATTCTATCACACAGAATCTTATGCTTAAGTTATAAAACTGAGGTAGTAAGGTATTACGACTTCTAAAAGTAAAAATATATATATAATATACTTGAGAAAGTTTTATAT
>NC_029789.2:104481742-104510517 GCF_000816755.2 Arachis ipaensis | reverse complement strand
CAAGAGTAGAGGATCAAGGATACATAATAATAAGAGTAAAATACCATTTGTACCCATAAAAGTTGAACACGCTGACAAATGTACCCACGAGAGAAGAAAACTACCAAATGTAACCATCAATCGTGACATCCATGGGACGAAACTAACCAGGCCTTATTCCGGCGTTGACTCCGTTAGTAACGCATCATCCGTGGCACTTCCCGGCGTGACATGGCTTTGGGGCCTCTTACGTGGAAATTATAAATACAATAACCTAAAAATACAATTGGATTTCAAAATTATATTTTTTTTAAAAAAAGAAAATTAGAATTGAACAGTTATCAAAGGTACACCCCTTCGCGCGTTTCACAGAACAGAGGGTAGAACCCTAAGAGTAGACTGTTCATCTTCTCCACTCACAGAAAATCTCCGGTGCCGACGATAATCTCCGTGTTTCAAGAGAGGGTGCTTGTTGGTGTGGATCGTGTCAGCTGTTGGAGTTGTGTGCTCTTATCCATAGGTAAGCACTAACCTTCGATTTCTCTGTGATGGTTTTCTGGATTTTTGGTGAATGATTGTGGGTATGTTGTTTTTATTAGGGTGTCTTTTCAGTGGCTATGATGTGGTTGTGAATTCGTTTTCTCTTCTCTATACATGTGTGTTTGCAGATGGCAACTATCCACATTACGCTAGTCATTAGTCACAGAGGAAAATTTGAAAAGGGTGATGATGGGAAACTGGCGTATGTTGGGGGGGGAGGTGAGAAAACAGAGATTGAACGAGTGAATGTGGACACACTTAATAAGTTCTTCATGAATGACTTAGTAAAGGACATAGGGTACAATGATGTGAGCGAGCTTTACTGGCTTGAACCTGGGAAGGAGTTGGATGGTGGGTTGAGGTTGCTTAGACTAGACATGGATGTGGTGAGTATGTATGAAGCAGCCATTGCTAATGGGAGGAGAGTTGAAGTGTTCACCGAGCATCCAGTTGACCTTCCTGAGTTCGCAGAAGAGAACAATGAACCCGAACCAGAGCTTGAGATATTAACTGTTAATAGGACCCCAGTGAAGCACAGAACCAAATTGTGTGTTAGGAGACCCCCAACCCCAAAGAAGAAGAGAAAGAGAGTGGTGAAATTGACTGAGACTGTAGGAGGTGTGCCTGGACCGGATGCTCAAATAGAGTATGCTGCGGGAGAGAAAGAAGTCCATCATACCCCAAGAAACACACAACAACCAGAATTCAGCAATGATCAACCAAATATACCCACCCATTCACCAAAGGTAACCTTCGATGAGGCACCAAGGATCATTCAGCTACCAAATCCACCCACTGAACCCAACTTACCGCCATATCAATCTCTGGAGAAGACTCATCCACACCCTGAACAACCAAATGTGTCAGCTGCAAGTGAAGAAACTGGAAACCAAATTCCAGTTTCTGCGGAGTCAGTGGCTCCCACTGTTGATAAAGAGCCTGCCGAATCTGTCGAGGTTTTCACACAGTACATCCCACAGCCTTGTCAAGAACCCGGTACTGGTAGTCAACCCAGTAGTTCACAGCCCGAACCAGATATAAATCCAGATGAGGGTGGTGGTAGTCAACAGAAGTCCAAGAGACGATCATCAGTCAGGCCTCCAGCTTCAGGGCAAAAATTCATACCCAACCAGGATCCAAACAAGCATCCTTCATTCTATATACCTGTGGATGGTGAAAATATGTCAGAGGCAAGTGCAGGGATGCATTGTTACGAGTCAGAGGAGCTTGATTCTATTGCAAGTGATGATGAAGACAATGAGCAGGCAGCATTTCCTCAAGCGAATCCAGATGCTCTAGTGAGGGAAGTATGGTTGGAGCTTGGCATGGAGTTTGAAAATCTGGACCATTTCAAAAAGGCAGTAAGGAAGTTCAACATTAACTTAGGGAGAAGCATATTCTTTCCAAGGGTGAATTCAAGTAGGTGCAAGGCCATATGTTATGATGAGAGTTGTCCGTGGCAGATATACTGTGCGAAACGGTCATTTCCATTAAGCTTTCAGGTGAAAATGTTTGTGAATGAACATACCTGCAGCAGAGTTAACAAGAATAAATCTGCAGATGGTAAATGGGTTGTAGAGGAGCTTGAGGACAAGATCCGTGATCATCCAGAATTGACTCAAAGGCAGGCACACGATTTTTTCAAGAAGGAGTATGACGTGATTGTGAACGAGAGGAAGATATACAGGGCTATGGTGAATGCGAAACAACTAATAGAAGGGAGTGAAATAGCTCAGTATGCTGTTCTTAGAGACTATGCTAATGAGATTATGAGGACCAACCCTGGCTCCACTGTGAGGATTAGTACTGATTATGTTGAAGGTACTGGGCACAAATTCAAAAGGTACTGTGAGTGGTAAACCTTAATTCATATGCTCCCATTACTTGTGCTTTCAATGTCCACAAAATGAAAGTTCATGTTACATGTATTGCAGACTGGACACAACAGTCGTAGCTGTTCCAAGAAGAAGGAAGCCATGGCTGGGAGTGCTGGGGGAGAAAGTTCAAATCCAAACCCAGCTGCTGAGGCTGATGGGGATGAGGCTGCAAGACTGGAGGAGATGTTCTGGGAAGAGACTCTGGAAGCTGTTGAAGCAGCTGAAGCAGCAGCATCTCAGCCACCACATGTAAGTATAATGATGTATTTTACAACTTCATTCTAAAAGTTCTTAATAAAATCAATCATATGTGTCTACTGTTGTAGGAGACCACCTCAGTTCCTCAACCCATTCCTAATCCAGTGAGGTCTCCTTCAACTAGGCCAACAACTACAAAAAAGCCACCAAGGAAGAAGAAGAATCTGCGAAGACCACCACTAGATACTCACCAACCACAGTCTGCTCCAGCAACACTAGCTACTACTACTCCATCACCCACGGCCTCTGATGTGCCACCCACTGTCACACCTCAAACCATGCAAGCTGCCTCCCAGGGGACTACTTCTAGATTCATGCAATTCATGCCTACTCCCACAGTAGGAGGATCAAGCTCAACTCGGTGGCCTCAGCCTACCTTCCGTCCACCACCAAAAAAGAGGTCAACAACTGCACACTTGAAGGAAGGATCAAGCGGCAGCAGCAACTCCCCTCCAATTCCTTAAAGCAAGAGTCTTTATTTTATGTTTTTTTTGGTACTGTGCCATGGCAGTTTATGTTACAATTGTTGGATATGTCACATACTATACCTACAATTGCTTATGTTTTGGTTTTCGGTGTTTGTGCATTTGTTGTAAACTCATACCTATAAGTAGTATAACTTGAACACTTCAGTTGCTCAATTTCTACATACCTATGAACTTATTTTTCCTGTCTTTCATGTTATTTTGGAGCAGAAAGTAAAGATGACTTGAAATTAGTATTAGTAATAGATAACTTCTGCAAATTTACAAGTCTTATAAGACTTTTTTTGACATTTTCTGGATTTCACATGTCTACAAATGACAGATACAGAATCGAACATGGGTATTTTTGTCAATCCCTAACACTGAAAACTCCTTGGGCTCAAAACCCCCTAAGAATCAGATACAAAGTGCAGACAACATTACATACGACCACCATTGACATAATCACAAGTCAAAACCTAACTTTACTAACTTCAACTTCACACCTCCCTAACATCATGAGCATCTTCAGTTAAGCCTTAGCATCATTAGCGTCTTCCTGCATCTTTCTTTCTGACAGTGCTCTCCTCAAACCCTCCCATTGCCCTTCGATTTCGTCTACCCATGCAAAGAAGTTGCAGTCCGAGTTCTATCCATGGCAGAAAAACTAAAATCAGATACTGATTCAACTCACACAGAACAGGGTGTAAAATGGGTTACCTTCCAATTGGGACAACGTACGAACCACCTCCCAGGATTCATCGCCGTCCCTGACTGTAACAGCGTCACCCCCAACCAACAGAAACATCTCCCATTGAACTTCCTATCATGCACCTTTCTTGAATTTGAGCTTCCAGACACACTACCACTGCCAGTCGAATTTGGAGTAAACAGTCTTCGCCTCGACATTGGTATAATTTCGAAGATTTTTGTGAATCTAGGGTTAGGGTTCTTATTGGGGATGGAATAAGGTTTGAATTCGGGAAATTTTGGGGTTGAAGATACATTATAACGGTCACACAGCTCAGCAATCCACGTAAGAGGCCCCCCAAGCCATGTCACGCCGGGAAGTGCCACGGATGATGCGTTACTAACGGAGTCAACGCTGGAATAAGGCCTGGTTAGTTTCGTCCCACGGATGTCACGATTGATGGTTACATTTGGTAGTTTTCTTCTCTCGTGGGTACATTTGTCAGCGTGTTCAACTTTCATGGTACAAATGGTACTTTACTCTAATAATAATCAAGCTCCAAGCTCAGCCTGCGAATCTAAGGCTGGCCAAAGAATATTTACATGCATACATACATATAATCCCGTATCTAAAGTTCTCAAAATAAACCCTAGTTCTCCAAGTAAAGCCTCTATGAGGCACCAAGGTATAATACATAAAAGGAGAAGTCTAATCATAGATATACATAATAAAATTTAAAAAACCCAAACTTTCATCTTCGCTGCAATAGAACTTCAGACGCCTAGCGAGACGCATCTGGACCTGCATCTGAAAAACAACAATATCGTATGGGATGAGAACCGGGGGTTCTCAGTATGGTTAAGGTGCCCACATATATAATAAATAAGGTCCCAGGAAAGGCAGAGGCAATCCTAGAAATCAGATACTTAGATTATAAAACTTAAAGACTTTAAATAGTATCCATAAACAAGGGTAGTTTTCTACAGATTTCGAAACTTAACCAAAATCTTAACTTAACCCTCCATCATCCTCTTTCCTTCAAAACCTCCATCTCCAGTGAAAATCACACAGACAAGCAAGCAGTCAAAGAAAACACAGGTAGTTTATAGATATAGCAAACAGAATACATAGTAGTTAAACATGAATATCAATTAGGTAAATCCAAGAATGAAAACCGAAGCAAACAAACAAATGCATATGATATATGCATGTCATATGGCTGTTAATATCAACTGTCGGTTACTTAGCCAGCCCGACATGTCCTGGTAGCTAACCGTGGACAGAACACCAAACACGGAGCAAGTGGGACAACATTGCAACCGTTGCATCTTACCTGCGTACCTGGAGCAGGGGACAACTTCACCCTACCTCTTACACAGGTGGTGTTACAGTTCTCAACCCGGAGTAAGCGGCGATAAAATTCCACCCTTGCATCTTACCTGGAGCTTTGAATTCTCAACTAGAGCAAGTGGATAATACCACTGCATCTTACCCGGCAATCTCGCCTCTTACCCGGAGCAAGTGGATAACACCACTGCGTCTTATGCGGAGGCATATCACAATCAAATTCAAGTTCATTCCAGTTCATTTATAATCATTCAATCATTAATTCATTTTCCACACATTCTCAACATCTCTACACTTCTTTAACATGTACCCGGAGTGAGTGGTCATTGCCACCGCCTCTATCTCATTCAATTCATTCAAATTCAACCACTATACAAATCATAATTCATTACTCCGCAAATTGTTTCACTCCCAAGTTACTATCACTTCCTAGTTTTACCTCATTAGTAAGTATCCAACAAAGGTTTAGGGACTAAAAGAGTGAAAATAGAGGTTTAGAAGTTTAAAATTATATTTTAAAATACAAAACTTACTTTGCTAATTTCAGGGGTCACGTGTACGCGTGGGCGTGCGATTTTCCATGCTCACGTATGCAAGCACCTTGCTCGCGTACGTGAGATGCCCAACCCGAATAGGTTGGTTGCGTCGCGTGTATGTGATCGCATACGCAACCCCTCAAAACACACTGCTCGCGTACGCAAGTGCCCTGCTCGCGTACGCAAGCAATGCAGAACAGCAAAAGTGCTGAATGCTGCAGCATTTTCAGTTTTGCACTCTAAATTTCTGACGGCCATAACTTTTTCTTTTTAAAATATTTTTCATCCATTCTTCAAACGGCGTAAACTTCACAAACTAAATTTTCATATAAAATAAGTTTGAAACAATTTAGGAGTCCGGAAGTCGAGTTATGGCTCGCTGAAGTTTGGCCAAAAACAAGATTTTTCACAAAATTCTCAAACCTCTATTTTCTTAAAAACATAACTCATACCCATATTCACACAACAATACCCTGCTCAAAACACACTAAATCACAGCAATACAGCTCCATACTGCTTCAACCCGGAATTCTTAATTATACCAATACAAATTACCAATTATTCAACACTCATATATCCTTAGTCATCATTACCATTCATCATCAACCAAGACATCATTCATCAATCATTTTTCATCAACAAAACCCATATTTGCATCATAAATCATTAATCCCATCAAACATCATCAAATATCTATTTAATGTCCACCAAAATTACTAAATATGCTCCAAAGTCATGATTCAACTTATCCAAGGTTATCTAGCCTAAGTTTTCACAAGACATTATATATTAAATAGGAGAAACCAAAACCATACCTTGGCCGATTTCTCGATAAACCTGGAACACCTCAAGCGTTCCTGCACCACAAGTTTCCAGAATTCCAAAACCTCACCAATGAAACCCGGCCTCTGAAACTTGACCTCAAGCTTCCAAATCCTCACTTTAACTCCAAACAATAAACAATTCTCAATCTAACATCACAATTATCACTATAATCAATATGAAGTTTACGAATTCCAAATTTCACAAAGGGTTTGAGGGTGCTTACCTTACCCACAACTCAAGCAAGCTAAACCTGACAAAACCCATAAGCTCATTCGAACCTAAACACCAAAATCATATAAAATTCAACATGAATTCACAATGAATTTCGAAAAATTGGGAGACTGAAACTGAAAATGAGAAGTGAGTTTCATGCCTAATCAAGAACTGGCTTTGTAGAGTTCGTTGTGCTGGTCGTGTGGCCGCAAACGATACGGCGATCGGAGCTCCGGATCAAAAGTTATGTGGATTTGAATTTTAATCAAGGTTTAGGTTTCATGGAAGTGTTCTTCCCCCTTCCATGAGTGTATAGCGTGTTATGTTTTATTTGGGAGAAAGGAAGGGCTGTTGCCCTTCACTAAAAGGTCATTGGTTTGGGCCTTGGGCCCGTCCGTTCGGCCCAATTTTGGACTAATTTCTTTAAAATTGGTGTCAAAATTCATATTTTAGTTAATTCTACCACATTAAACTCTAAAATTTTATTTTTTAATTTTTTGGATTAATAATTATTCTATTGGCTAATTATTTACTAATCCTACGGGTTTTACATAATAGGGCGACTCAAGGCAGGGCACTGCGAGGTGCGGCGAGGCAAGGCAGAGCGAGGCGATGCAATGGACAAGACGGACGAACGGAGCAAACCAGAGCATCCATAGACCCGTGGACGACGCAGATGGACGACGACCACCAAGTGACGGATGACGATGATGCCACAGAAGACGGCAGCAGAGTACGACGGAGGAGAAATTCAATTGGGAACTTTGGAGAATAACTTAGGGATGGTTAGGGTTCTCTGATTTTTGGAAACAAAATGAAAAGGGTATTTTGGTATTTTAAAAAAATAGAGGTGTTCTCAATTAGGTATTCAAACCTAATGATGAGAATATTCGATTTTTTAACAGAATATTCTGTTATTTCAAACGGTTTTGTCATGGCAGGGACTAAATTGAAAAATATTTTAAAGTATAGGGATTCAATTAAAAAGAAAAAAATATAGGGACCTAATTGAAAATTTCGTAAAACTATAGGAATCGAAAGAATAATTAAACCTTAAAAAATATAAAATAATAAAAGAAAAAAAATGGGTTAAAGGGCTGGGGAAGGGAATCACGCTTGGGGGAGGAGGTTTTAAGGGAAGAAGAGAGGGAAGGAAAGGTGGGGAAGGGAAGGGGAAGGTAAGGGGAAGGGAAGGGGAAGGGAATTCGCCGCCGCTGCTCCTCGCTGCTGCTGCTCCTCGTCGTTCGGTCCTCGCCACTGCTACTCAACGTCAATGCCAGCAGATCCGCGAGGGTGGACGTCACGCACCGGTCACTCTTTCTGCTTTTCCTCCTCGCTCGGTCGCTATTCGTCGTTGCTTCTTTCCGGTCGCCGCTGCTCGTCGTCCTTCTCACCGATCACTCACCGCTGTTGTTGTTGTTCTTCTGCTTTTGCTTCTGCTTCTAGTATGTTGTTGATTCTAATTCCATTCTGCTTTTATTTCTATTATGTTCTTGATTTCTGATTATGATTCTTTTATATTGTTACTTCTGGTTGCTTCTGCTTATGCTTCTAGTTGATTATATTGTTTCATTGTTATTGTTGTTCTTCTTCATCTGCTTCTGCTTCTGGTTGATTATATTGTTCTATTATTTTATTCTACAGATTTGTTGATCCATTATTCATTTTTCAATGTTTATTACATTGTTTCATTGTTATTGCTTCTGGCTTTTTTTCTGCTTCTGCTTCTGGTTCTGCTTTTACTTTTGCTTTTGATTGATTTTGGAGAAGAAGGGGAATGGTATTCTGGTCCAAAAGACGATTTTCAAACTAAGTTAAACCTTAGGGACGATTTTGTAAGCAAAAAAAGGTTAGGGACGAAAAAAATTTTCAGCCCCTACCTTAGGGACCAAATCGTACTTAAGCCTATTTATTATATATATATCTATTATCTATACTATATAGGGTTAATGGTTGAATTAGTCCTTGAAAGATAGGTCATTCTCCAAATTTGTCTCTAAAAAAATTTAGTTATTCAAATATTATAAATTAATCATTTTTGTCATTCCATCACTTAATTAATAGTTTTAATCAACGGTTGATGATATAAAATGTTAACTGACAATATACATGACATCTATCATGTCTAATTGGACGTTAAACAAATGTTTATAAAAATCTACAATTTAGTCTATTTTTCAATTATATAAACCATAATCTTAATATAACCTAACAACACTAAATTGATAAATTTTCATAAATATATTTAGTCAGTGTTTAATTAGATATTCTAAGTATCATGTATCATGTGAATTAACATTCTATGTTATCAATTGTTGACAAAAGCTATTAATCGGATGACTGAAGGATGGAAATAATTAATTTATAATCTTTGAAAAATAAATTTAATTGATAAAATCTTTCAGAAACAAACTTAAAATATGAGTAATGTTTTAGGAATTAATTTGAATATTACCCATACTATATATGATGGGAATATCAGAAGGGTTGATGTTCAATTTTTTTTCTAAAATATCCATCATTATATATAATTCATAACAAATTATTATTTTTAAGAGTTGAATCCAACACTTTTTAATTAAATTATAAATTACTTGTTATCTAAATAATTCAATCTTCATTATTTTTATACACACTTCATAAATAAAAAAGGGAATCACAAAGTAAGTTAATATCTCAAAGGAGAAGAGACCAGCATCCAAGGCCCATAAAGGACCCCCTAGCTAGCGTTCAATGCCCTAGAAGCCTCCTAGCATGTGGATCTCAACCAAGCTCGGCCCAAACACACACAAAGTGGGCCCCAGAAGTACATTTTAGCACTAAAAGATTGTTTTACCCTTCTCATATAATCCTTAGTCATTAGATTAGTATATATAGAACAAGGATCACCCTTATTCAGAACTTTATGCCATATTTTCAAATTCTACATTGTATTTTCTGTCAGTATGAGGGGAGGAGCTCTGCTGAGTTTTATGAATTAATAAAGTATTACTGTTCTATCTCAATTTGTGTTTGATTCTCTATTATAAGATGTATCTTCGTTCTTCATCATCATGAATGCGTTGAACCGGGACAAGGTTATCTCATTCTACATTGGTTCAGAGTGAGTCTTTCATCGGACAATGATGAACCACTAGCTTGATTATACATCTCTTAGACGGCTAATCCACGACTTTGTTGGGGACTTCTCGAGACACCAGTTCAGCCGAGGTACGGGGAGATTAGAGTCTTTGTGGTAGAGGCTAGAACCAAAGGCGCAGCATTCCCTGATCCGGAAGATTCGACCTTGTCTGTGGTGTTTTGAGTAGGATCACTAAGGAGAATGAAGTGCAGGAGCTTCACCTTCAATTAGAATGGATCCGCACTAATCTTGGGGTTCAGATCTGGAGGAGCATTGGCGACCTCTCAACCGGCGTTGATCGCATACAGCCTGCCATAGAAGAAATCATTCACAGTTGAAGAAGACAGTAAGACCGGAATTAATCCAGAAGAACAAAGCATCTCCAAGTATTAACCATCTTCTTATCATTGCAAACACATCAACCTAGTAAAGTTTTCTTTATTTTCCTTTTATGCGCTTTAAACAAACAAATAACTCTTCTATCCGCCTGACTAAGATCTACAAGATAACCATAGCTCGCTTCAAACCACAATCCTCGTGGGATCGACCCTGACTCACTCAGGTATTTTTTGGACGACCCAGTGCACATGCTGGTTCAATAGTGTGAAGTATAATTCTGCACTTACCAAGTTTTTGGCGCCATTGCCGGGGATTGTTTGAGTTTGGACAAACTAACAGATTATCTTGTTGCTTAGATTAGGCACTTTTTACTTTTGTTTTGAATCTTTTATTTTTCTTTTCAAAAATTTTTTTCAAAACCTTTTCTGTTTTTGGCTGTCTTTTCTTTTGATTTTCTTACTTTGAGTCTTACCTATTTCTTGTTTTTTTTTTCAAAAGTTTTTCAAAACTTTTTCTTTTCTTTATTAATGTTTATCTTTTGTTTGAATCTTTTGTTCTTGTTCTTGTTAAGGTTTTGAATTTCTTGTTTTTTTTTTCCAAAAAATTTTCAAAAATAGTGTCTTTTGTTTGAATCTTGTGTCAATCTTTAAGTTTGGTGTTTTCTTGAATCTTTTCTTTTAAAATTTTTGAAAATTGTGTCTTTAGTTTTCAAAATTTTTAAGTTTGGTGTCCTTTGCATGTTCTTGTTTTCTTTGAATCCATTGAGTTTTGTTCTTGGTGTTCTTCTTGATCTTCAAAGTGTTTTTGTTTTTCTTCTTATTTTGATCTTAAAACTTTTAAGTTTGGTGTCTTTTGGTATTTGTTCTCTTGATTTTCGAAAATTTGTACTTCTTTGATCTAAAAATTTTAAGTTTGGTGTCTTTTGGCTGTTTTTCTCTTTCTTCATTAATTCAAAAAATCAAAAAATATCTTTTCTATCTCTTTACTTTAATTTTCGAAAATTTCAAAAATTTTTCAAATTTTAATTTCAAATTATTATCTTATCTTAAAATCAAATCTTTAAAAAAGAAATCAAATTTCAATTCTAATATTTTTCAAATTTTTTTCAAATCTTTATCTTATATTGTTTCAAATTCAAAATTCAAAATTTAAAATTCAATTTTCAAAATATTATCTTATCTTATTTCAAATTCAAATTTTAAAATTCAATTTAAAAATTTTAAATTTAAAATTTAAAATTTCAAAATCAAATCTTTTTCAAAAATCAAATTTCAAATCTTATCTTCTTCAACCTCTTTTCAAATCTTTTCTTTTAAAATTTGATTCTTTCTTATCTTATCTTTCTTTTAAAATTTAAATTTCAAATCTTTTTAAATTAGAAACTATCTTTTTTATTTTGATTTCAAATCTTTTTGAATTAAAACTTATCTTTTCTTAACTTCCTTATCTTATCTTTCTTACCTAACTTATCTTCTTTTTAATTCGAAACTTTTTCTATCTTATCTTCTTTTAAATTTTAATTTTAAAAATTTTTTCAAATCTTTTCAATTCTTATCTTATCTTGTTGACTTTTTTTTAAATATTTCAAAATCAAATCTTTTATAATCTTCTATCTTATCTTGTTTTCAAATCTTTCTTAATTAGTTAGTTGCTTTCTCTTCTTTTTCAAAACTTCCTAGCTAACTCCTCTCTCTTCTATTTTCGAAAATATCTTCTTTATTTCTCCCTCTTCTTTTTCGAAAATCATCATTAAACTTTCAAATCTTTTTAGTTCATTAACCTTTATCTGATTAATAAATAAAATAAAAACAAAAATATTTCAATTCAAGTTTCTAATTTTGCTTCTAATTTTTGAATTCTTCCTCTCTTCTAGCCAAATTCTTCTTCTCCTTCCTCTATCTTCATTCTTTTTTCTTCTTTTGGATATCTCACCGGGAGCTCCCTATACTGTGACATAGAGAGTCCCATTTTTCTTTGTCTCTTATTTAGGTATGCAGAGACACCGGAGTCACTATGGATTCAAAGAGGAATGCACGAATTAGGAGACCTCTGGGTTCTTATACATTTGACACTCCTATTGACTCAGATGACTTTAAGGTCAACCTAGACCAGATCCTGCTACTACGGCAAAAGTGCCAGTTTCTTGGACACCCACAGGAAGACCCCAGTAAGTTCATCTCCGACTTCTTGCAGTTTTGTGACACTGTAGAGTCCAATGGAGTGGACCCTAAAGTCTCCAGACTAAAACTCTTCCCATTTTCTCTGAGTGATCAAGCAACTGAATGGTGGCATATGGAACTTAGAGGAAGTGTGAACACTTGGGATAAGGTTGTTAACAATTTTCTGAACAGGTTCTCTCCCTCACAGAGATTAACTAAGCTAGTAACCGATGTTCAGACCTTCAGGCAGAAGGAGAGTGAGTCTCTCCATGATGCTTGGGAGAGGTACAAGCTGATGTTCAAGAATTGTCCTCTCCATATGTTCTCAGGATGGGGCAAGACAATGATCTTCTATGAAGCAATCTCTGAGATAGCCAGGAAGACAGTAGATTACTTTGCAAACAGCCCTTTGTACTTTATAGAGACACATGAAGAGGCAGATGAGCTCATTGAGATAGCTGCCAATAACAAGCACTTATACTTCTGTGAGGAGAATCCAGTTAGGACAGAAGTTCTAGACATGGAGACTGTAGCTGCACCCCCTGCTGAGGTGTATAGTGCTCCTAGTGATATGAGTGGTAACTACCCTCATGGAGACACTCTCACCCTTGACCAGTGGACACCTGAGCAGGTTAATATTCTTCTTACTGAGTTGTTTGAGGAAGTGCACCCTTAATATTTTATACGCATTTTGCCATCATTTTCATATAGTTTTTAGTATGTTTTGTTTAAGTTTTATTAAATTTTCATAGCTTTTAGTTTAAAATTCACATTTTTGGATTCTACTTTAAATTTGTGTGTTTTTTTATAATTTCAGATATTTTCTGGCTAAAATAAAGGAGCTAGAGCAAAAGTTTGATTCAGAGACAGAGAAAGTGCTGCAAATGTTGTCCGGATCTGACCGCCTTGCACTCGAAAGAGCTTTTCTGGAGCTACAAAAGTCTAAATAGAGCGTTCTCAACGGCTATGGAAATCTAACATCCAGGGTTTTCCAGAAATATATAATAGTCTATACTTTGCTTTAGAATTGAAGGCCCAAAACTGGCATTCAATGCCAGCCTCCTGCCCTATTTTGGCGTCCAACGCCCAAAGGAGAAGAGACCGGCGTCCAACGCCCATAAAGGACCCCCTAGCCAGCATTTAATGCCCTAGAGGCCTCCAAGCATGTGGATCTCAACCAAGCTCAGCCCAAATACTCACCAAGTGGGCCCCAGAAGTGGATTTTAGTACTAAAAGACTGTTTTACCCTTCTTATGTAATCCTTAGTCATTAGATTAGTGTATATAGAACAAGGATCACCCTTGTTCAGAACTTTATGCCATATTTTCGAATTCTACATTGTATGTTCTGTCAGTATGAGTTTCTAAACCTCCTAGGCTGAGGGGAGGAGCTCTCCTGAGTTTTTTGAATTAATAAAGTAATACTATTCTATCTTAATTCATGTTTGATTCTCTATTCTAAGATGTATCTTTGTTCTTCGTCATCATGAATGTGTTGAACCGGCACAAGGTTATCTCATTCTACATGGGTTCAGAGTGAGTCTTTCATCGGACAATGATGAACCACTAGCTTGATTATACATCTCTTAGACGGCTAATCCACAACTTCATTGGGGACTTCTCGAGACACCAGTTCAGCCAAGGTTTGGGGAGATTAGAGTCTTAGTGGTAGAGGCTAGAACCAAAGGCGCAGCATTTCCTGATCCGAAAGATTCGACCTTGTCTGTGGCGTTTTGAGTAGGATCACTAAGGAGAATGAACTATAGGAGCTTCACCCTCAATCAGAATGGATCTGCACTAACCTGGGGTTCAGATCTGGAGAAGCATTCGCGACCTCTCAACCGGCATTGATCACATACAACTGCCATAGAAGAAATCATTCACAGTTGAAGAAGACAGTAAGACCGGAATTAATCTAGAAGAACAAAGCATCTCCAAGCCTTAACCATCTTCTTATCATTGCAAACACATCCACCTAGTAACATTTTCTTTATTTTCCTTTTATGCACTTTAAACAAACAAAGAACTCTTCTATCCGCCTGACTAAGATCTACAAGATAACCATAGCTTGCTTCAAACCACAATCCTCGTGGGATCGACCCTGACTCACTCAGGTATTACTTGGACGACCCAGTGCACTTGCTGGTTCAATAGTGCAAAGTGTAATTCCGCTCTTACCACCTGTCCCTAATGTTGGGGACATAAATGATACTTTACTCAAAATAGTATTTAACAAGCTAATTACATCTAAGCTTTTAGATTTTCTCTGAATTTGCTATGTCAATATTAAAGTTAGTTTGTAGCAACATAGAGAAAAAAGAATTTATCTATATAATCACTAGTAGAATACTATAGTAAATAACATCTATGTAACTAACTTATTGTTAATTTCATAATGTTTTATAATAAATTCTTCAATTATATAAAACAAATTATATTATAGAAGATGTTAGTTCATATGTTGAACCTAATTCTAATATTACATGTCTTATTTGTTGAGTAAATTTTATTTTATAAAATTATGAAAATTATATAAAAGAAGAAATCAAAGTAGTATTAAAGTAGCTAATGATATCTAAATTTTTAAGTTCTATATAAAATTGTCATGTTAACACGAAATTTAATTTTTAACAACATAGAGAAAACATAATTTTCATTTAGAAGCTTTTAATAATTATAAAAAATTGAAAACTAATATATTTATGAGTGTTGTTTTGAGGTGTATTTGAACCGATTTGTTTGTGATTTGGGTTTGAAAATGAGGCCAGAGGTGGCGACGAGGGTGCTGTGAATGTCTTCGTGTCAGCTCTGAAAATGGTGATATTGGGTACCTACAAGGGACTCTGATACTTAAGTCAGTAAGAGTCTTATACAGACTAATTAATGAGAATATGGATTGAGAAATAAGTGAATTGCGATGGGATATTCATAGAGAAGTGATTATTTGCTCATCACTTCTGATTCTTTCATGTATGAATGAAGGGTGGTTACTTTCCTTATTGAAGAGGAAGTTACACCACATTTGGGTCGTTATTCTTAAGGAGGATAATGTGGGGGTAATTTGGGGAGGGGGGGGAGAGCAGTAACTTGGTCCCTAAGTCAGGTCGGGCACAAGTTATGGTACTCGTGCCCCATGCAAGTCAGGTGTGTTGACCCATGTTCCTTTGGGTGCTTTGTGATGGTTTTAGGATAATCACCTTGGTTTAGGACAAGCCCGTAGTAACTGGATCAACATTTTTAGATATGGCCTTATTCTTTTGGGTCGAGTATGAACGTGCCCCTACTCGAGGTTGGATTGATCTAGTCGGGTCTTGAGTAAGATTTGGGGTAATCATTGTTATCATTTGTTTCCTTGTCAAGGTTGTAGCTTGATCTCCTTGTTTCTGCATCAATTGGTAAACTCGTGTACTTTAGTCAAATATTCATAAAGAAAGTCACATCCTATGTCTACAGATTTGAAGAGGTCGGCCAGCTCGATGCGATTTATCTTATGTTAAGGTCGAAAAACTCTAAGTTATTTGATAGACAAGTCGCTTCAACTATTCGCACGATTTTTCAGTTACATTGGTAATTGTGCGCAATATTTCAAGGTAAAATTACCCTTTTTCCCATATTTATGGCTATATATAGCCCCTCTCTTACTCTTCTTCTTCTTCTTCTTCTTCCGTTTCGTATACCTTTTCTTCTCCTTATCATCTTTTCATCTTTCTCTTCCATTTTCTTTGCAACTTCTTGATTCCTTTTAGTGCCTTCTTAGATTTACTTCCTCTTTATTTCTAGGTTTGTTTTTTCCATAAAGATCCATGCTTTCTTCGGATAATCTGATGATGCTTCTAATTTATATTCCTTTTAATGATTTCGATGCCAATGTTCTTAATTTTCTTATTCACTATGACATTTTGATTGAAGTTATTATTGCTATAGACATAGGGATGAAATTCTCGGTATTGTAGATATTATTAATATGTTGATTTGTTTATTTTTCCTCAAGTGTTTTTCTCCCCTTTCTGCCGATGACGCTATTAGTGAGACAACGATAACACCGTAAGAGTTGTTTCAATTTGCAGTGTTACTTGGGCGACGTGCCATGGTGAATATAAATAGAATAAGTGTGTCGATTTGTTCAAGATGAATACAAAGTGTTTATTGTTGTGATAGTTCTTTGTATTTTTGAATTTTCACGTGTTGAGTTAGTCATGTTTTTCTTTTGTAGGTGTACTAATCTTTATGTTCTGTTCTGTTGATGCCTTCTAATATTCTAGAGGGTTTTGATTGGGTAGTTTCTACTATTTTAGGGGCTGTATCTGTGATGGATAGGAAAACTTTAGAGAAATTATGACTTTCTCATAGGATAGGGATAGGGATGATAAGCAGAAGAATATGTTAGTTGCCCTTGACCCCTAGGAAAGGATTTGCTATCCTCGAGTAATCAACTCTGACCCTTATTTCATATACATGTATGAGTATTGTTTCCTACGACATGGTGTTAAGATTCCTTTCACCAACTTCGAACAAGATGTCTTGTTGTTAGGGTAGCTCTTACTTAACTACACCTAAATTCTTAGGCCTTTATGAATATTTACTAACTTGTCTCCCGTACTCTTAGCCTTCTGATCTCCTTTAGGGTTTTCTTATATTTTTTCTATTTGACCAAACCGTTTAGTTCTAAAAAACAACAATGGGCTTCTTTCCGAACTATTCAAGGTCAAAACATGTTTTCAATTTTTGAGGAGTCTTTTTAGGACTTCAAAAATTATTACTTCAAGGTCCACGCCTGAAAGGGCCACCGGTTGATATGAAATTATTGGAACGAAGAAAGAAGGATAACGGGATAAGAAAAGGACGGAAAAAAGATGCAACAGAAAAGACACAGTTGAAACATAAAAGGATAGATAAGGGTTTTCCTACTAGATCTCTAAGAAACCTGTATTAGCAACCTAGGTCACTAGAAGAATTTTTCTACTAGACCTCTAAGAAACTTGTTTTTAGCAACCTAGGTCACCAGAAGGGTTTTCCCTACTAGACCTTAAAAGAACATGCCCTTGACAACCTAGATCAGAGGGATGAAAACTGAAAGAAACCACCACGTAGATCACCTTAGTGTTGGATCCTTCAATATTCTTCATGCAACAAGCGAAGAAAATCACTCACTGATATTAAGAATTATTGTCAGTATAGAATTTCTCAATAAAATCTCGTCGTAAGTATAGTTCTAACCAACAACAATCCTCAAATCAAATTTTAATAATTGGTTGTCACAAAGTCAACCCCAATATAAAGTAACCGAGAGTATTGGTGTTAGGTCGTCCTCAAGAGAATGGGAAAACATGTGCATCAATATTGGTTAGAATTTCAGGGTTGGGAGTCATGAGCAAGAATTTAAACTACTAAACTTAACATGCAAGGAATCTTAAAGGGGCAAGAAACTAAATCAAGTAACTAAGGTAAAGTATGAGCAGTTTCAATCTAGCAAAAGAACATATAAGCTACTTCTATTCTAAGACTAAGTAAACAACTAAACTAGCTACAACAAGAACTAAGCAGTTGGAATTTTTGGATTTCAAGTATGAATAATAAAAGGCACTCTTGGCTAAGCATAGGAATTGGGATCACTATCATTGTCTAATAACCATATCTTGACAATTATGAGAAACCAAGCTCATTATGTCTACCTCTATGCTTGAAGTACATATAATGTCTACTTCCAAGCTTGAAGTACGTTAAATGGCTTGGTCAATTTCAACTCATAAATCCCAATCTAACTACTAATTGACTTAGTAGTAGATTGGTGTCAATGGGTATCAAGTTGACTACAAAGGGTTCTCAAATTACCAAATTAATTAGACCCAATGACTCAAGTTTACCCAATTCCCTTAGCCTAGGCCATGAGTAAAGAAAACTACTTTATAATCAAGGGAAACATTTCATCAAACACATGGTATGCATTAATAAAAGACATATTCAAATTGCGAATTAATTGAAAACTACAAATAACCACTAACAACTATCAATAGAAAACAACTCAAACAACACAATTAATCATAGAAAACATCAATGCGACAATAGAAATTCTAGATCTACAAAGTTCATAGAATGAGAAGAAAATGGGAAATAACAAGAAAATTCAAATTCAAACACAAGATCTAACAAAATAAAAATTAGAGAACTCAAATTGAATGATTGAAACTAAAATTGACAAAATCCAATTCAGAAATTCAAAATGGAAGATCAAATCAAACTAGATCTAGAGAGGAGCAAGAGTTTCTCCCCCTAGAACATGAGAACCAAAAACTAGCTAAAAATGTGTGTCAATTGTACAATGAATGATCCCACCTTTTCCCCTAGAGTTTCTGGGTCTTTTCCATGCAGAATCCAGCTGAATTTGGGCCTGGAGCCCCTCAGAAATCGCCAGCCACGATTTCATTAATGAGGTCACGTGCTGGGCGTCACGCGTGCGCGTCGGCCACCTGTGCACGTCGTCTGAGTTCGCAACCAACACGTACGCGTTAGGCATGCGTATGCGTCACTAGGAGTTTTGCCATTCCACGCGAATGCGTCAACTCTCGCGGGCCATTCCTAGCTTCTTGCACCCACGCGTGCGCGTCGGCCACGCGTGCGCGTCACAGCCAATTCTCCAAAGCTCAATTCTTCATGTTCCTTCCAGTTGTGCATGCTTCCTTTCTCTCTTCTAGGCCATTCTTGCCCTATAAACTATGAAATCACTCAACAAATATATCACGGCATCGAATGGTAATAGAAGAGGATCAAAATATGGTATTTTTAAGGCAAAAGAAGCATATTTTCAATCATGAAGCGAAATTAGGAAGGGAACACAAAACCATGCAATTTATATGAATAAGTGTGGAAAACATTGACAAAACCCCCTAAATTCTACACAATATAAACCACAAATTGGGGTTTATCAAACCTTCCCACACTTAAACAAAGCATGTCCTCATGCTAAAAATAAAAGACCAAAGAATATAGGAGAATGAGGTTCATGAAATGCAAACTACCTACTTGAATGCATGCAACTAATGCAGATGTATCTATCTACTTGGTCAGTTTTGAATCAGCTTCCAAGAACATATATGAGCACATTGGGCCAAAATGACAATATAGTTCATGAACTCTACCAATTCAAACATCAAAGTGGTGTGTACATAACTTGCATGAAGAAAGCTTGTGAAAGCTGGGAACAAGGGATTGAGCATCAAACCCTCACCGAAAGTGTTTCCGCTCTAGTTGCTCAAGTGTATAGGGTTGATTCACTCAATTCTCCTCTAATTATGCTTTCCATGATTTGTTTTTCTTCTAACAATCAACAATTATTCAATGCATGCATACAAATATCATGAGGACTTCCCATAGGTTGTAATGGGGCTAGGGTCAAGGTAGGATGGATATGGGTAAATGGGCTAGAGTTTGAATCTTTGATTAATCTAAGCTTCCCACCTAACCTATATAACAACCTATGAAATTTTAAACAAACCTAACTACCCATAATCCTCACTTTTTCACACACTCATGCATTCTCTTTTCAATTCACATCCTATATGCATTGATATTATTGAGCTCTACTTTGGGGCATTTTGTCCCTTTTTATTGCTTTTCTATATATATATATATATATATATATATATATATATTTTTTTTTAACTAAAATATATAAGAGCATTAATGCATATAGTTTAAACATCTAATGCATGAGTATGTACCCAATTCCCAAAATTTTGACAAAAATACAAAAGCACTCTTTTATCCCAACCACTGTTCCCAACTCTCCCAAACCTGAATGATAAGCACTCTCACTAGCCTTATCTAATTAAAGATTCAAACAAGGGACATTTTGTTTTTCACTTGAGGCTTGTAATATGCTAAAATTAAGAACAAATGGGTTAAGCGTAGGCTCAAAATTGGCTAACAATGGAAGATAAAAGGTAGGCTATTTGGGTAAGTGAGCTCAATGAACAATGGCCTCAATCATATAAGTGTATGTATACACAAAATAATGGACATATAGAATCAAACAAATCACATATCACAATCATAGAAAGAGAACAATGCACACAAGAATGGAAATACGTGGTTATAAGATGTAACCACACAATTAGGCTCAAAAATCGCATGCTTGTGTTCTTAGCTAAAAAAAATCATGTTCCAAAATAAATTCTTTCAAGCAAGTTCACACAAAAAATTTTTCAATTGGTAGGGTGCCCTAAAAACGATTCCTTGAAAAAGAAGTCATCACCCTAACCAAGTAGTCCTAACATGCAAAAGTGTTCAAATACAAAAACTAATAATGCAATTTACCCTTATTAACAAAAGAAAATTAAAATTATGGGTGTTGAAAAGAAAAGGGTTGTTATCTACGGAAGTCGGTAACCGACCTCCCCACACTTAGAAGTTTGCACGGTCCTCTGTGTCATTGGTGATATGCAAAGTGGGGTTAGGGTCGTCCCTTCCACCATCCGTCTCATGAAAGCTCGTTTCACTTTGGTCTGAAGTGGATGTGAAAATGTCCGGTTCTTCCATAGGCGGGTTAACACAACCCCAAAGCTTCTTCATGTAAGAAAATTGGCGTTTGTTCCGCCTCTCATATCGATCCACTTTTTAGTGAGCTCAAGAAGCAGTTGGTGGGTTGACTTCTGTGGTGCGGATGAAGTGGTGGGAATGCCAGAAGGAGGAGCTATGTCAAGGCTTTTGGTGTCCGTAGGGGGCCTAAGATATCTTCCGCTCGGGACAATGTCGCCCTTCGCCGGAATCATCGCCTTCATGTCCTTAGCCTCGTGGGGGACACCAACAGTAGTAACCAAATCTGATACCAAGGGGGGAAAAGGGAGGTTACCCTTAGCATGGACGCGACCCATCGCTTGTCGGATGAGGAGAACGATGTTGACTGGCCTCTCCGTGAGAATACACCAAACAAGGAGAGCTAGGTCCGCTGTTATGGAAGACTCATGAGTGCTTGGAAGGACGTAGTGGGATAAGATTTGAGCCCACGGTCGAGCTTCCACAGTAAGCGCACGTGCGTCAATGCACTTAGGCCGGAGCCTGAGTCTCCCTTGGGTCCAATGTGTTTCCGGTTGGCCAATGACCCTAAGGATCGAATCCCAATCAAAATCAAATTCATTGCGCCGACGTAGGACCTCTTGGTAACCGTCTGTCCCATCCGCCACTGGTAAGACCTTAAGTATCCCTTGAATAGCTTCTTCCGAAACTGGGACTTGCTTCCGGCACACAAAAACTGACTGAAGAGAAGGGGAGTGGTAGTTGGAGTAGAACTCCAGCACCCAAGAAAGGTTGGCTTCTTGCGGTCTCCGCATTAGAAATCCCCATTGTCGCCTCTCAATTCGGGGCATCACAAATTGAACAATGTGCTTCGGAGGGGCGAGAAGATATTCAGAATGATAACTTCGTTCAACCATAGCGGGGAACATGAGCTCACAAAAGCGGTTAGAAAACCTTGTGGGGTCCTTCGCAGGGTTACCCTTTTCTTGCTCATCAATATGAATAATCTTTTGCACCCTCTTGGAGAGGGGTTTAGCTTGTGGTGTAGGGCGTGCCTTGGTGGTTGACCTTTGAGGTGCCCTTTTTGTGGCCGACTTTTTTGACGCCTTTTCCTTGCCTTTCTTGGTGGCCATCCTGAAAAAGGAAGGAAAAGAGGAAACATTACTCTCAAAGAAACAACAAGTGGAGAATAACATGCAAGTGAAAAGTAGTGCCACAAAGGAATAGCGCGTCTTGAAGACATGACAGCGGTAACATGTAAACAAGACAATAATATAATCATGGGGCATATCACTAGCATGAGATGCAAGAGTGCGAGAAGCATGCAAGTATAAGGCATGAGAAGAATAAACTCAAGCATCAATAATCATACAAAGTAGCACAGGCAAGAAATAGAATAAGCACAAGAAAATCATGCACCTAATCTAACTCCAAGACAATAAGCATGTAATGGTATAAGGTGGAGTTAAAGAAAGTGGGATTACTAATCTTGCAATATGCTATGAAGAAGCAAGTCATCAGTAATGAGCATAAGAATGGTAAATATGAAGCATAATGAGCTCAATGCATATAAAGAAACACAAGTGTATGGAAGAGAAGCACTAAGTTTGAAACATAATGTAAAAAATGAACCAAAATAGCCTAGGTGCTTTTCAACAAACACTTGGTGTTCAATCTTCAAATAATAAGCAAATTGGAAAGAATTAAAAAATGTAACATCCCAAAATGAAATATCAAACATCAAAATAACACCACATAATCACAAAGGAATCAAGATATATCAAAATAACCCATCAATGCAAGAGAGAGCTCAAAGTTCAACACCCATGAAAAATATAAAAAGAAAAAAAGCAAACAAACAAGAACAAATTAAACAAAATGCAACTAAGAAGAAATGGAAGAGAGTAAATAAATGCAACTAGTAAGAGAAAAATTTAAACAAAGATAAAAGAGAGGGAGGAAGAGTAAGAACCTTGAGAGAAGAAGAAGAAGGTAAGGTAGAGTGCAAGTGAAGATATGAGAAAAGAAAGGAGAGAGAAAGAGAATGTGGGACCGCCGGAGGTGGTGGTCGCTGATGGATGAAGTTACCGGTGGTGGTGGGTGGAGAAGAGGTGGTAAGGAGAAGGAGGAAGAAAGGAAGAAAGAGTAGAAGAAAGAAAAGTAATAGAAGATTTGAAAACAGGGCGCGCTCAGCTGCGTCAGGGATGCGACGCATGCGCGTCATCCACGCGTACGCGTGGATGACTAGAAAAGAATAGCGACACGTAAGCGTCACCCACGCTTACGCGTGGGTAACAGAAAGGAAAGGGAACGCGTACGTGTCAGGGGACGCGCACGCGTGGAAACAGTTGTGCATTGCACACAGAAGTGGCTGATAGAAGGAATTATGCCAATTCGGAATTTTATCAAAATAAGAATCGCTTCGTCGGTAGCATAGTCCAAATCAGCAATGGATCCTCTCAATCAAAGTTTAATATTTCTAATTCAAATCAACTGAGAGTAATTAAACCTCGGACCGTCTTCCCTAGGAACTAATGCTGATGAGTGCTTAAGATTGGTTGTGAGAAGCAAGGGGTTTCAATGATGAAAGCAAACAATAAAGAGATAAAAGAACAAGACAAAATTGCAATTAATAAACTAATGAAAGAATAAAAGAACTATGTATGTAATATGGAAAAGTAATGCTATAAAGTGATGGAAAAATGGTTCAAAACATAAATGAAACCTTGACTTGGGATGAGTTATGGAATTCCTTCCTTGTCATAACCACAACTATGATAATTATAATGGATAAATCTTACTTAGTCAATCCTTAACACCGAAGGATAGGTCAAGTGAGCATAATTGTCATTAATCTACAAATCCTAGTTAAGTTACCAAATTAATTGGTAAAAAACTATCGTTAGTGGAAATAATAACAACTAACAACCTAAGAATTATCACTAAATGTCGGACACTATGGCTCTAGTAATCCATACACTCATTTTTCCCAAGCCAAGGGGTGGAAATTACCCTATAATCACAATTGACATTTCATCGAACACATAATGGGCATAAACATAAAACATGGCAAAATTAGGAAAATAATGAAAGCTATGAACCACAAATGATAACAAGCAACCAAGGCAACTAAACAAACATAAACTAAGCATCAAACATCAAATTTAACAACTAGAAATCAAAATTGCAAAACCATGTATATATTGACAAGAGAAATGAAAATAGATGAAAGTGTAGAACAAGTAATGTAATCAAAGATGAATTAAAGGAATACTTACACTGAGGTAGCTAAATCCAAGATCAAAATTGAAGCATAAAATGCTACAAACCCTAATTAAACCTAAGGAAATTTTAGAGAAAACCCAAACTAAACTACCCTAAAACTACTCCTAAAATGTATTCTCTACCTAATTCTACCTAATAAAACCTAATGAAAAACTCTCCTTCTTCATATGTGATGTTGCCCCCTTCATATAGCCTTTGATTTCAGCATCCAAGCCTTCAAAAATGGGCCAAAAGAGCCCCAAAACGTGAGTCCACGTGACTTTTTAATGGAGGCATGCACTAGGACCTGTGCGTACGCACAGATGTGTGCGCACGCACACTCTGCCAAAATCTCTTCCTGTGCGTACGCACAAGAGTTGTGCACAAGCACACTAGGCGATGCTTGAATCGATGCGCGATGCGCACGATGCGGCTCACGCGCACGCGTGGCTCTACTCTGATGGTTGTGCGTACGCACGCAGGTCTGTGCGTACGCACACATCGCTGTGCTCTTCTCCTTTGATTCTTCATGCTTCCTCTACTTTCCATGCTCCTCTTCCATTCTCTCCAAGTCATTCCTACATTATACATCTGAAATCAATCACAAACAACATCAAGGCATCGAATGGAAGGTAAATGGGATAAAATTAATCAAATTTAGCACAAAAGAGCATGTTTTCATAATCAAGCACAAATTAGGAGGAAAGTTCAAAAGCATGCTATTTAAGGGAATAAGTGCAAGTTTATATGATGAAATCCATTCAATTTCAACCAAAATTCATCATCAAATATGAATTCATGAATTCCCCCACACTTAAACAATAGCATATCCTCATGCTAAACACATACAAATGAGAAGGATAAAAGGGCAAGCAACTTATTCAATGCAACTATTTATGTGTATGCAACTATGCAAAATGCTATCTATCTATATCTATACTATGATCTCCTATTGAGTTTGGCAAAAACAAACAAGAGAATTCTAATTAATCCAAGATGAAACCTTAGGGCTAAGGTAAGAAAATATAGCAATATAACCAAAATCCAAAGATTTGAATTGAGATTTTCAAACTAACAACCAAACAACTTGCAAGAAGATACAATATAGGAGATAAGAACATAGAACTGAGCGATCGAACCTCTCACCGGATGTGTTTACACTCTATGCGCTCAGTGTTTAGGGTTTAATCACTCAATTCTCCTTTAATCATGCTTTTCAAAGATTTGCAAGTCATCTAACAATCAACTAATATTTGATGCATGAACAACAAATATCATGAGGTCTTTTGAGGGTTATAATGGGGCTAGGGTCAAGGTAAGATCAATATGGTTAAGTGAACTTAGTGAATTAGATCTTTGATTAGCTCAAGTGTCCACCTAATCCTATACCATCCCATATACACATAACAAAATCATCTAACTACCCATTTATCTTCTATCTCACATTTACTAATGCATTTTCTTTCCACAACATAAACATATGCATCCTTTATTAACTTTTTTTTATTTCATATATTCTTATGCACAAAACTTGATTTGATTGATTTTTTAAAACAATTCCTTGTTTTTGTCAACAAGGGAAGATGCATATGTCTTGAGCAACGAATGCATGAGTATTACCCTATTATCCAAATTTTCTTAATGAATATCCCAAATAAGCTCATCACCAATGTTTTCCAACAATCTTCCCCCACACTTAGAGTATACACACTACTCCACCCAAGCTAATCAAAGAGTAATCCAAGGATATCAATGGTTTTTTGCTTTAGGTAGACTAATGTGCTTAGAATTAGAACAAAAGGGGATTTAAAGGCTCAAAAGGGGTTACAAAGGTGAATACAAGGGTTGGTCATATGGGTTAGTGAGTTCAATAACAAGAATGGCCTCAGTCATGCTAAATGCAATCAAACATAAAAAATAGGACATATAGATTCATGAAAATCTAAGATCACAATAAAAAAGGAGTATAATCACACAAGAATAAACTTTATGGTTGGAAATGTACAACCATCTATTAGAGCTCAAATCTCACAAGGTATGTCGTTCTAGCCCTTTTTCTATGCTCTATGAAAAAGGATGCTTCAAGCAAGATGAAAAATAATTTTTTAATTCAATCAGTGGTATGTCCTACGAAAGATTTCATGAAAATTTCTTGTTATTTTACCAAACTTATTCACTCTATATGCATGTATGTGATGGATGCAATTTTTAAAAATTTCCTAGTTCTCTTGCTAATTTTCAACAATGCAAAAACTAACATGAACAATTAGGACAAGATTGAACTAGGTACTATACTATTGACATCATCCAATCACAGTTTCTATTTGTAAAATATATACTAAGAAAAAGATGCAAAAATGCAACATGCAATAGCTAGAAATAAACTATGCGTAAGCTAAGATATATACTAGAAGAAAATGCAATGCAACAATCAAAAGCACTCTAAATATCTACAAGAAACATAATAAAAAGAAACAAAAATAAAGTACAAAGTGTTCGGAAAAGAAAGTTTACGCCCCAAAATGATAAATCCCCCCCACACTTAAGCGTTGCACGGTCCTCTCTGCACGAACACGATCCGGGGAGAATGAGGCTTTACGTTCCTCTATCTTTAGCTGGCGGATTCGGGGGCTTGGGCTGTGTGGAAACTGCCAAGTCCAATGCAATCTCGACATCTTCGTCCACGGTGTTGATGCACGGAAACTTGTCTCTCAACAATTTTCCTTCGGTAAGTATACCGAATTGTCGTCAAGTAAAAACTCACAATAGAGTGAGGTCGAATCCCACAGGGATTGATTGGTCAAGCATCTTTAATTAGAGGAATGTTCTAGTTGAACTAATCAGAATTAGATTTGAGATTTGCAGAAAATTAAATGGCGGGAAAGTAAATAGCAGAAAACGTAAATGCTGGAAATAAAGAGCTGAATGTAAATAGCGGAAAGTAAATTGCAGAATCTTAAATGGGAATGGGGAAGATGCTCATAAAAGTAGATTGCAGAATTTATAGAGAATGGGTAAGATCAGAAATGGGGAATTCATTGGGCTTAGGAGATGTTGCATTCTCCAGATCAAGTTCATTGTCATCTCTTCCTCAATCAATGCATTCATTGATCTCCTTGGCAATCTTAAGTGATCGAATTCCAATTTCTTGGTAATTCAATCTCTCAAATCTTGATCAATAGCCAATTTCTTGGTCAGTTGCTCATGAGAAGAGATGAAGTATGGTCACTGATTATACCACATGTATTTCCAAATCAAAGTGTTGGTAGGATTATATGTCACTATATCCATCCAAACCCCAATTTGGTCCAACATGAGAAAGCATTTCTAGCATGATCTCTTCATTCCTCTTCCGAAGTTCTGAAGAGATCCAAGTATGAATAGCTTCTTTTCCAAGATAACTACCCAATTGAATGAAAATTGAAAGCTTTCTAGTAAAATCAAGAGAAAAGATAGAAGAAGAATAATGAAAACTAATATTGATCCATCAAATTACAACAGAGCTCCCTAACCCAATGAAAGGGGTTTAGTTGTTCATAGCTCTGGGAATGAAAAGCATAGATGGAGAGTACATTCTGAGAATTGAACTAAAAGATTCAGAGAAAGTAAAATACAGAGAGTAGTTCTCAAATTTCCAACCCCCCTTTTGATTCAAAACTACCCCTATATATACTACTCCTTTGATCCTCTAGTTGGTTCTTCAAATCTTGGATATGGGCCTTTGGATCTTGAGTTTGAAGCAGTTATCCTCTTCAGTGGGCTTAGCTTTACTTGCAGAGAGAAAGTATGAAGTAGGCAGGGACTTTTAGCTTAGGACGTTAGTGGCGTTAACGTTAAGTGAAAGTGTGGGTTCAAGAACGTTAGTGGCAGTCACCTTTTTCACTAACGTTCCTAACCCAAGGGTGATCCACATTAACTTCAACGTTAATGGCACCAACGTGACCACTAACATTGCCTCTTGATCCTTCGCACACGTTATTGGGACTTACCTTTTCCAATAACGTTGAGAATCCTCCCTTCCCTACGTTAGAGTTCACGTTAGTGTGGCTAACGTGACCTTTAACGTAGGCTTGCCAAATCTTCGAAAACGTTAGTGACACTTACCTTTGTCACTAACGTTTCAAAACGCCCCTACTTCCCACGTTAGAGTTCACGTTAACTAGGTTAACGTGGCTTCTAACGTGGTGGTGATAGCCATCTCCAACGTTAGTGACAAAGGTGAGTGTCACTAACGTTGGCTCATCATTCTTTCATCCAAGTTAGCTTCCACGTTAACTAAGTTAACATGGGAGTTAACGTTGCTCATAGTGGCTCATTCCAACGTTAGTGACAAAGGTGAGTGTCACTAACGTTGGCGATTCTTGCTCCCTCCACGTTAGCTTCTAGGTTAACTAAGTTAACGTGGCAACTAACGTGGCTCAAAGCGGCTTAGTCCAACGTTAGTGACAAAGGTGAGTGTCACTAACATTGGCTTCATTTCCTTCTTCCCCACGTTAGAGTCCACGTTAACTGAGTTAACGTGGCCAATATGAGCTTGGTCCAACATTAGTGACAAAGGTGAGTGTCACTAACATTGGCTTCATTTTCTTCTTCCACGTTAGAGTTCACGTTAACTTAGTTAACGTGACTCTTAACGTGGGCTATGATGGCTT
>NC_029789.2:104474198-104480520 GCF_000816755.2 Arachis ipaensis | reverse complement strand
AAAGGTGAGTGTCACTAACGTTGGCTCATCATTCTTTCATCCAAGTTAGCTTCCACGTTAACTAAGTTAACATGGGAGTTAACGTTGCTCATAGTGGCTCATTCCAACGTTAGTGACAAAGGTGAGTGTCACTAACGTTGGCGATTCTTGCTCCCTCCACGTTAGCTTCTAGGTTAACTAAGTTAACGTGGCAACTAACGTGGCTCAAAGTGGCTTAGTCCAACGTTAGTGACAAAGGTGAGTGTCACTAACGTTGGCCATTGTTTTGCTTCCCCACGTTAGAGTCCATGTTAATTGAATTAACGTGGCTCTTAACGTGGCCAATATGAGCTTGGTCCAATGTTAGTGACAAAGGTGAGTGTCACTAACGTTGGCTTCATTTTCTTCTTCCACGTTAGAGTTCACGTTAACTTAGTTAACGTGACTCTTAACATGGGCTATGATGGCTTCGAGGACGTTATTGGCGATTACTTTTCTCATTAACGTTGCAAGCTAGCTCCCTTTCCACGTTAGTGGTCACGTTAGTTAGACTAACGTGGCTGTTAACGTGGTTCTTCCTTGCTTCCTTTGTCCTAAAATCAAGCAGTAGAGAGCATCAAAGTTCTAATCCAAGTCATGAGACATGCATAATCCAATATGTCATTTAATTCATGCATAATTCTCATGAAATCATGTAAAGTGCACAATGTTTGCTTGAATTAAGATGTAAGTGAAATTCTACCCAAAACTTGCTTATTTCCTAATAAAATGCATGAAACTAACCTAAAGCATACAAAAAATGGCTAGTAAAACTAGCCAAGATGCCCTGGCATCACAACACCAAACTTAAATCTTGCTAGTCCCTAAGCAAGTACTGGAACAAGAGAATGATGAATGAAATGACAAGATGAATGAATCATTATTATGGAAGTCATATTCTTGGTTTTATGGGGTTTCATGCATAACAACTTAGGTTCATTCCTTCACTGGCTTTCAGACCTTTATCATGTCCTGGAATACTCACTTGATTGCACCCTATGAGACTTTTATTCATTGATCCTTTTGTTGTTTTCAGGGTTTGATTGTGCTCTTAGGCTAAGTGCTCTGTGAGGGGGCGACTCTTTAAGATAAGCTTTCAGCCAGCACTATCGAACCAGTTGGTTCAAGGTGCTAGGTGTTAAGACACCCCTAAGGACTTACTCCCTCAAGTCTCTTTCCCCCATACATACACACCACAGGCACATGGTTTGTTTATTTTCTTTCTTGAGACCTTGGTGTCCAGCACCTCTTTGGGTTACTAAGTGTTCTGTAGCAAGGGTTACTCTTGATAGTGGACTTTCAGCTGATAATTCCGAGTTAGTTAACCCAAGTTACCAAGTGATAAGGCACCCCTTAGAGCTTATTCATCCAAGTAAATCCCTTACACAGGAGCACCACAGACACATGCCTCAAGATTCAAACCCTTGGTGCCTAGCCTTATTTCTTACTCTTTTTCTTTTATTTCTCAACTTTCATTTTCTATTTCCCTTTTTCTTATTAGGATCTTGTTATTTAGCTAGTCTCATGGGGTGTGTTTCAAGCATATGATTCCGGATAGATAGTTGCCTTCCCACCTTATTGGTGAACTAACTTAGCTAATCTATTACCATACCACAAACTTAGGAACTTACTCCACAATATGAACTTCACTCTGGTTTTTCATCACACACATTCTCTTTTTATTTAACTTAAAAGGACAAGCATACAAGTAAACAAGGTGAAGATGCAGCATTGACATTAAAACCAGCACATATATGACGAAAGCAATAAAAATAAACATTAAATTCTAATGATTTAAACTAATTAGTAACTATTAATCGAGGGCACCTTGGGACTTCCAATTTTTAGCATTTCAAGTATATGAAATTAAGTAACAATACAACCTTCGGGTGATGGTTTCTAGCTGTCCCCTTGTTGTCATCATCCATAGTTTTTGCTCCTTCACTTCCTTGGATGATGGTGCACCATTTCCTCAGAAGGTTCCTGCAAAGTTATTGGAAGTTGCTTGTTCCCAAAGCACTTGAGAAATAGTTAGCTTGCATGTATGCTTGTGAATTTCTGAACTTAATTTGGTGTGTGAACACCAAACTTAGTTCCTTGCCTAGTACAACAGATTGCATACTTGCAGAGAGCCTCATATGTTGTTATTAACTAAACAACTATTAACTAAAGACTAAACTACTGCTAAGTGGTTGCCCTGATTAGTTGGAGCTAGCATTTTGCCATTGGAGTGTAGTGTGATTCTAACTAATATCTTTGGTGGAACACCAAACTTAGAATTACACTTTCACTCTTGGATTGTTTTGGTGTGGAACACCAAACTTAGCTCCTCGTAATACAGGGAAAACAACTTGTGATCTTTATTGAAATGACGATGAAAAAGAAACTACCTTAGGTTGGGTTGCCTCCCAACAAAGCGCTCTTTTAGCGTCGCTAGCTCGACGATTCCTCCCTACTTGAGATGATACTTCACTTTGGGGTTTTCCCCCATGTTGCCCATATAATGTTTGAGCCTTTGTCCGTTCACAGTGAAAGTCCTCTCCGAACTTTCATCCATGATTTCTATGTGTCCATACGGCGAGACCTTTGTGACAAGAAAGGGTCCTGACCACCTTGATTTGAGTTTTCCTGGGAACAGTCTCAATTTGGAGTTGTAGAGGACTACTTTCTGCCCCTTTACGAAATTCCTGGGTGCCAGATGGAGGTCATGTCTTCTCTTCGCCTTTGGTTTGAGTCAGTATCGCTGCGAGGGTTGTGGCTGGGAATTTGCTTGAATAGGTAGCCAATTTGTGTCTCAAGTTTCTTGATGGCAGCATCTTGATTCTGCATATTGGACCGCACTTCTTCTCGGAATGTCTTACTGTCTTGAATCTCTTTGCATATGGCTTCAAGTAGTTTTTCAATCCTTGAGAGTCTGTCATCAGATGATGGTGGGTTGGGATTGGATGGATGAGAAGGGTTATCTTGGTTTTGGTATGGATGTGGAGAGGTGTTGTTAGGGTGGTGTTGATATGATCTCTGTGTGGAATGTTGGTGAGCTGCATGGTTGTTGGGGTTGTGACGTCTCTGATCTTGGCCTTGATCTTGTTGATTTTCCCACCCAAAGTTTGGGTGATTCCTCCAACCAGGGTTGTAGGTCTTGGAGTATGGATCATGGGTCTGCCTGGGTGAGTTTTCAATGTAGTTGGCTTGTTCATGCTCACCTTCTGCCTCTGCATTCACCCCCTCTTGGGTTGTTGATGAGGTGGTGATTGTTGCTACTTGGTTCCTCTCCATCTTCTTGGTGAGGTCGGCTAGCTGCTTGGTAATAAGCTTGTTTTGGGCCAGCAGTGCATCCACGTTGTTTAGCTCCATCACTCCTCTAGTGTTGCCTCTTTCAGAAGTATAGAAGTAGTCATTCTTTGCTACAGTCTCAATGACATCTATGGCCTCCTCAATGGTCTTCTTTTTATTCAGAGATCCCCCGGGTGAGTGGTCTACTGCCTTCTTTGATTCATAGGAGAGGCCTTCATAGAAAATGTGTAGCTGCACCCATTCATTTAACATATCTGGTGGACACCTTCTTGTCAGGTCCTTAAACCTCTCTCATGCTTCGTAGAGAGTCTCACCATCTTGTTGCTTGAAAGTTTGAACCTCAACTCTCAACCTGTTGATTCTTTGAGGAGGATAGAATCTTGCCAAGAATTTGTTCACCACATCTTCCCAGGTTGTTAAGCTCTCCTTCGGGAAGGACTCCAGCCATTTAGATGCTTTGTCCTTGAGTGAGACGGGAAATAAGAGTAGTCTATAGGTGTCAGGATGAACACCGTTAGACTTCACAGTATCACATATCCTCAGGAAGGTGGTTAAATGTTGGTTTGGGTCTTCTTGGACACCTCCTCCGAACGAACAGTTGTTCTGAACAAGGGTGATGAGTTGTGGCTTTAGTTCAAAGTTGTTGGCATGTATGGTTGGCTTTTGAATGCTACTCCCACAGTTTCCTGGGTTTGGGTTGATATAAGAGCCTAAAACTCTTCTCTCCTGCCCAGTATGATTTGCTATACCTTCTCTGCCATGGTTGTGAGCCTCTTCTTCATGATGGTTCTCCATATTTTTATCCATGTTTAGTTCAAAATACTTCCTCTTCTTCCTCTGCACCAACCACTCTCTTTCCTCTTGCTTCCCTCCTTAATCTAAGGAAGGTCCTCTCAGGTTCAGAATCAAAGAAAGTTGAAGCCCCGCTTCTTTTCCCTGTCATACAACCAACAAGGCACAAGCAAGGAAATAGATGCAGAAAGTATTTCTATTAGAATTGCTGTTAGTGTGAGTGATGCAATTTATCAAACAGCTAGTGGGTTAGTGGACTGAATTATAAACAACTAAAAAAAGTAGGGGAAAGGGGAGAAAATAACTAAAACTGAAAGTAAATTACTCAAACAGAATTTTAAATCAAACAAAAGAAAAATGCTCAATCTAGTTATCCTCCAATTTAATCATAGTTGATACAAAATCAATCCCCGGCAACGGCGCCATAAACTTGATGCATGAAAACTTGTCTCTCAACAATTTTCCTTCGGCAAGTATACCGAATTGTCGTCAAGTAAAAACTCACAATAGAGTGAGGTCAAATCCCACAGGGATTGATTGGTCAAGCAACTTTAATTAGAGGAATTTTCTAGTTGAACTAAGCAGAATTAGATTTGAGATTTGCAGAAAATTAAATGGCAGGAAAGTAAATAGCAAAAAACGTAAATGCTGGAAATAAAGAGCTGAATGTAAATAGCGGAAAGTAAATTGCAGAATCTTAAATGGGAATGGGGAAGATGCTCATAAAAGTAGATTACAGAATTTATAGAGAATGGGTAAGATCAGAAATGGGGAATTCATTGGGCTTAGGAGATGTTGCATTCTCCGGATCAAGTTCATTTTCATCTCTTCCTCAATCAATGCATTTATTGATCTCCTTGGCAATCTTAGGTGATCGAATTCCAATTTCTTGGTAATTCAATCTCTTAAATCTTGATCAATAGTCAATTTCTTGGTCAATTGCTCATGAGAAGAGATGAAGTATGGTCACTGATTATACCACATGTATTTCCAAATCAAAGTGTTGGTAGGATTATATGTCACTATATCCATCCAAACCCCAATTTGGTCCAACATGAGAAAGCATTTCTAGCATGATCTCTTCATTCCTCTTCCAAAGTTCCGAAGAGATCCAAGTATGAATAGCTTCTTTTCCAAGATAACTACCCAATTGAATGAAGATTGAAAGCTTTCTAGTAAAATCAAGAGAAAAGATAGAAGAAGAATAATGAAAACTAATATTGATCCATCAAATTACAACAGAGCTCCCTAACCCAATGAAAGGGGTTTAGTTGTTCATAGCTCTGGGAATGAAAAGTATAGATGGAGAGTACATTCTGAGAATTGAACTAAAAGATTCAGAGAAAGTAAAATACAGAGAGTAGTTCTCAAATTTCCAACCCCCTTTTTGATTCAAAACTACCCCTATATATACTACTCTTCTGATCTTCTAGTTGGTTCTTCAAATCTTGGATATGGGCCTTTGGATCTTGAGTTTGAAGCAGTTATCCTCTTCAGTGGGCATAGCTTTACTTGCAGAGAGAAAGTATGAAGTAGGCAGGGACTTTTAGCTTAGGACGTTAGTGGCGTTAACGTTAAGTGAAAGTGTGGGTTCGAGAACGTTAGTGGCAGACACCTTTTTCACTAACGTTCCTAACCCAAGGGTGATCCACGTTAACTTCAACGTTAGTGGCACCAACGTGACCACTAACGTTGCCTCTTGATCCTTCGCACACGTTATTGGGACTTACCTTTTCCAATAACGTTGAGAATCCTCCCTTCCCTACGTTAGAGTTCACGTTAGTGTGGCTAACGTGACCTTTAACGTAGGCTTGCCAAATCTTCGAAAACGTTAGTGACACTTACCTTTGTCACTAACGTTTCAAAACGCCCCTACTTCCCACGTTAGAGTTCACGTTAACTAGGTTAACGAGGCTTCTAACGTGGTGGTGATAGCCATCTCCAATGTTAGTGACAAAGGTAAGTGTCACTAACGTTGGCTCATCATTCTTTCATCCACGTTAGCTTCCACGTTAACTAAGTTAACGTGGGAGTTAACGTTGCTCATAGTGGCTCATTCCAACGTTAGTGACAAAGGGGAGTGTCACTAACGTTGGCGATTCTTGCTCCCTCCACGTTAGCTTCCACGTTAAATAAGTTAACGTGGCAACTAACGTGGCTCAAAGCGGCTTAGTCCAACGTTAGTGACAAAGGTGAGTGTCACTAACGTTGGCCATTC
>NC_029789.2:104420179-104473870 GCF_000816755.2 Arachis ipaensis | reverse complement strand
CAACGTGACCACTAACGTTGCCTCTTGATCCTTCGCACACGTTATTGGGACTTACCTTTTCCAATAACGTTGAGAATCCTCCCTTCCCTACGTTAGAGTTCACGTTAGTGTGGCTAACGTGACCTTTAACGTAGACTTGCCAAATCTTCGAAAATATTAGTGACACTTACCTTTTTCACTAACGTTTCAAAACGCCCCTACTTCCCACATTAGATTTCACGTTAACTAGGTTAACGTGGCTTCTAATGTGGTATTGATAGCCATCTCCAATGTTAGTGACAAAGGTGAGTGTCACTAACGTTGGTTCATCATCCCTTTTACTCACGTTAGCTTTCACGTTAATGTAGTTAACGTGGGAGTTAACGTGGATCATAGTGGCTCATTCCAACGTTAGGGACAAAGGTGAGTGTCCCTAACGTTGGCGATTCTTGCTCCCTCCACGTTAGCTTCCACGTTAACTAAGTTAACGTGGCAACTAACGTGGCTCAAAGTGGCTTAGTCCAATGTTAGTGACAAAGGTGAGTGTCACTAACATTGGCCATTCTTTTGCTTCCCCACGTTAGAGTCCACGTTAACTGAGTTAACGTGGCTCTTAACGTGGCCAATATGAGCTTGGTCCAACGTTAGTGACAAAGGTGAGTGTCACTAACGTTGGCTTCATTTTCTTCTTCCATGTTAGAGTTCACGTTAACTTAGTTAACGTGACTCTTAACGTGGGCTATGATGGCTTCGAGGATGTTATTAGCGATTACTTTTCTCATTAACGTTGCAAGCTAGCTCCCTTTCCCCGTTAGTGGTCACGTTAGTTAGACTAACGTGGCTGTTAACGTGGTTCTTCCTTGCTTCCTTTGTCCTGAAATCAAGCAGTAGAGTGCATCAAAGTTCTAATCCAAGTCATGAGACATGCATCATCCAATTTATCATTTAATTCATGCATAATTCTCATGAAATCATGTAAAGTGCACAATGTTTGCTTGAATCAAGATGTAAGTGAAATTCTACCCAAAACATGCTTATTTCCTAAGAAAATGCATGAAACTAACCTAAAGCATACAAAAAATGGCTAGTAAAACTAGCCAAGATGCCCTGGCATCAGGTGTCCTTCTCTTCTCCTGGCTCTTTACCTTTATGGCTCATCCTAAAAAATAATGAATAAAGTATAATTAGTAATCATAGGTCAGGTAGCACAAAAAGGTAAAGGAGAGAGTAAATAAGCATCTAATTGAGGAAGTTGCACAGTGGTGTGGTATGATAAAAAGATGAGCCATCTGTGTATTCCAATTATGCGCGCGGTTGGAAGACACACAACGGCCGGTTAAAACGGCATCCACACAATCAAAAAGTAAAAATGAGTTTCTCAATTAAATGGCCTAAGATGCAACTAAGAGATGAGCATCAGTTAAACACAAGCAAGCTTAGGCAATTGCAATAAGAGTGAATTGAATTTAGGAAATATTGGATATTGAAGGTGTGCAAGTGAAAGAGCAAAATTGATATAAAATAGCACAACAAACAATAACCAATGAAATGATGAAGAGAAACTACCTATTCATCATTAGGAAAAATCAAATAATCACATGCATAAGTTGCTTGTTACAAAAAGTGACAAGTCTTAATAAGAATCAAGTCAAGTCAACTCAAAAAAATACAAAGCATTAGCAAGGAACAAATACCTTATTATGTGATTATATTGACTTAAAAACCATGATGAACAAGCAATTCAATTCAATTCACTAAATTTCATGTGCACTCATAAAATGTTCACCTAATATGCAACAAAATGTAAATGTGCAAATCCAATTAGGTGCTAATAATTTAAGGCAAAGTATAAGTGCATTGATGAAATTCAACCAAGAAACAACCCAATCAACATCAAACAAACACTGGCAAATTCTTCAATTAACAAACAACTAAACCAAAACTAATATAATTACTAGAATAAAAATGAAATGCAATCAAAACTAACAAGAATAAGTAGAAAATAGGGCAAAAGTAAGCGAAGAGAGAAGAAGAGAAGAGAAGAGAATAAGTAGAGAGAAGAGAAGAAAAGAAGCATAGTGGGTGAAAACAGGGGCGTGCGTGAGCACAAGTACGTGTGCGTACGCACACTAGGAGGGAAGGGGGGGTGCGCTCACACAAATTGTGCGAGGGCTCCGAACAGAAGAAGAATATAGATGTGTGCGCACGCACAAGCCTGTGCGTGCGCACAGAAGACTTTTTTTATCATGTGTGCGTGCGCACACAGGTCAGTGCGCACGCACAAGAGTGAAAAGGGGCAGGGGTTCACGCGCACAAGATGTGCCAACGCTCCCACCAGAGTGGTTGCAAGTTGGCGTGCGGACGCACAAGCCTGTGCGGCCGCACAGAGAGCGCGATAAGAACATGCGTGCGTACGTACACGATGGTGCGCACGCACAGACCAAGGAAAACAGGGAGCACCCACGCGCAGATCGTGTTGGTGCTAGAAACAGAGGGCATGATCAGGGCTGTGCACGCGCACAAGCTTGTGCGTACGCACAGATGCCCTGTTTTTCAAAAATTTTTCTTTCATTTCTAAGCTACTAGGCCTTAGCTCAATCAACATTTCAACCCCAAACATTCAAAACATCACAAAATCATGATCCATATGCAATTCAACTTATCTAAACTCAACTAAACCAATCCTAAGCTAACTAAGACAAGCAAACATGCACTAAACTAAGGCTATAAGCAAAGAAAAGGGTAAGAAAGATGTTAACATGGTGGGGTGTCTCCCACCTAGCACTTTGGTTTATAGTCCTTAAGTTGGACTTGTTGAGGAGACTCTTGTTAGGGTAGCTTGTATTTCCACTCCTCCTTGAATCTCCATCCAAGCTTGCACTTAATAGGTCCTCTGGGATCCCATGTTCTAGTTTCCTGTTCTTCTTCTTGTTGATCTTTATGCTCCAAGCCAGATGGAAAAGCTCTCAAATGACCCTTAAAATAACCCAACACTCTCCGAAAATCACCCAATTGTGCTTCACACCATGCTTGAACTCCAAATCCTAAATGGATTTTCTTGAAGAACCTTGGATTCCCTTGGCAACCAACATTCCTTTCTCCACTATGTACCAACCCAAGAAAGATTTTGAGTTGGTAGTCCGTCTCCAAGAGAGCATATTGATGGGGGCCAATGAAGCTCCTAGATGAAATTGCCACTCACTTAATATGTTCTTGGACCGAAATTACTTCCTCACCCACTTTCTCTTCCCCATCACTCAAGTCATAACAAGGAAGTTGTGAGAAGTCTACCTCCATGTCTTTCTCAAACTCATGGGAAGAGGCTCATTAGGATCATTAAGGGGATTGACCAAGGAGGACAAAAAATCATTAATGATGGAATTCTCATTTTGATCAATCTCCCTCATATCTCTCTTTCTCTCCTCTGGTTCACATACTTCCCTTTCTCCCTCATGTTTCACTTCATGCTCTAACCCTTCTTCTTTCCCTTGTGGCTCCATGCTCTCCTCTTCTCTACGTCCTTCAATTGTTCTCTCACATCCTCCAAGAGGAGTGTCTTGATCGGATGAGCGTAGAAGAACCAAGCGGTTCACCGCTTCGGCTATGGTAGCCACGAATTGCCCTTTAGTTCTTCGGAATCCTTCTTGCTCTTGGAGAAAGGCTTGAAGGTCTTGATCTTCTTGGGGCAAGGGTTGGGGAACTCCACAATGTGGTAAAAGAGGAGGTTCATAGTTTGGGAGAAGGGTGGTATATGTGGGAGGTGACTCATGTTGGTAGGTATCTTGAGGTAGTATGTAAGAATATGGTTGTTGGTATTGGTGTGGTGTTTGAAAATGTGGTGATTGAGGGTTATGTTGAGGGTAGGGGTTATAGGCATATGGTGGTGAAGGTATGTAATAATTGTGAAACCCACCATATCCTTGAATTGGGTGTGCATATTAGGGAAAGTTTGGCTCATTGTCGTATAGAGGAGGTTTCTCCTTCCAAAATAGATGCTCCAATCCCATAATGTAATCCAAAATTGAAGTTATCAATTTCTCCAAAATGATCACAACTAAACTCCAAACCAAGAGGGTGATAACTCATAGAGAAAATAGAAAATAAAAACCAAAGACATCAATTAACAAAATAAACAAAATCCTAATTACCAACAAAAGCAAACAAACAACCAAAAAGTATCTATTCACACTATGGACATATTTACAATAACCAAAATTATAACACTCATGACGCTAGCTCCCTGGCAATGGCGCCAAAAAACTTGATAGAAGGAATTATGCCAATTCGAAATTTTATCAAAATAAGAATTGCTTCGTCGGTAGCATAGTCCAAATCGGCAATGGATCCTCTCAATCAAAGTTTAATATTTCTAATTCAATTCAACCGAGAGTAATTAAACCTCGCGTCGTCTTCCCTAGGAACTAATGCCGACGAGTGCTTAAGATTGGTTGGGAGAAGCTAGGGGTTTCAATGATGAAAGCAAACAATAAAGAGATAAAAGAACAAGACAAAATTGCAATTAATAAACTAATGAAGGAATAAAAGAACTATGTATGTAATATGGAAAAGTAATGCTATAAACTGATGAAAAAATGGTTCAAAACATAAATGAAACCTTGACTTGGGATGAGTTATGGAATTCCTTCCTTGCCATAACCACAACTATGATAATTATAATGGATTAATCTCACTTAGTCAACCCTTAACATCGAAGGATAGGTCAAGTGAGCATAATTGTCATTAATCCACAAATCCTAGTCAACTTACCAAATTAATTGGTAAAAAACTATCATTAGTGGAAACAATAACAACTAACAACCCAAGAATTATCACTAAATGTTAGAAATTATGGATTTAGTAATCCATATACTCATTTTCCCCAAGCTAAGGGGTGGAAATTACCCAATAATCACAATTGACATTTCATCGAACACATAATGGGCATAAACATAAAACATGGCAAAATTGGAAAAATAATGAAAGTTATGAACCACAAATGATAACAAGCAACCAAGACAACTCAACAAACATAAAATAAGCATCAAAATCAAATTCAACAACTAGAAATCAAAATTGCAAAACTATGTATATATTGACAAGAGAAATGAAAATAGATGAAAGTGTAGAACAAGTAATGTAATCAAAGATGAATTAAAGGAATACTTACAATGAGGTAGCTAAATCCAAGATCAAAATTGAAGTATAAAATGCTACAAACCCTAATTAAACCTAAGAAAATTTTAGAGAAAACCTAAACTAAACTTCCCTAAAACTATTCCTAAAATGTATTCTCTACCTAATTCTACCTAATAAAGCCTAATGAAAAACTCTCCTTCTTTATATATGATGTTTCCCCCTTCAAATAGCCTTTGATTTCAGCATTCAAGCCTTCAAAAATGGGCCAAAAGAGCCCCAAAATGCGAGTCCATGTGACTTTTTAATGGAGGCACGCACTGGGACCTGTGCGTATGCACAGACGTGTGCGCACGCACACTCTGCCAAAATCTCTTTCTGTGCGTATGCACAAGAGGTTGTGTGCACACACACTAGGTGATGCTTGAATGGATGCGCGACGCTGGCTCTGCTCTGATGGTTGTGCGTACGCACGCAGGTCTGTGCGTACGCACGCATCGCTGTGCTCTTCTCCTTTGATTCTTCATACTTCCTCCACTTTGCATGCTTCTCTTCTATTCTCTCCAAGTCATTCCTACCTTATACATCTGAAATCACTCACAAACAACATCAAGGCATCGAATGAAAGACAAATGGGATAAAATTAATCAAATTATGCACAAATTAGGAGGAAAGTTCAAAAGCATGCTATTTAAGGGAATAAGTGCAAGTTTATATGATGAAATCCATTCAATTTCAACCGAAAATCATCATCAAATGAGGATTTGTTAGTGGCACAACTCTCTGGAAAATGTACCAGAGGTTGCAAAATTCGCGATTGACGCGTGTGCGTCGCCCACGCTTGCACGTGGGTGTGCCAAAAGTCAAGCGACGCGTAGGCGTCATATGACGCACACGCGTGGGGTGAGATTGTGCCCCTCGCACAGAGGTATCGTAAAAATCGCACAACTCTCTAGTTTTTATACTAGGAGTTACGGACTCAGCAACCGACGCATATGCGTCGCCCACGCTCACGCGTGGGTTGCGTTATGGGCTGTCGACGTGTACACGTCGTAGACGCGCACGCGTGGGAAGCATTGTGCTCCCATCACAGAATTGGCACAGTCCCAGCACAACTCTCTGGTTTTTGTACCAAGAGTTGGGAAAACGCATCGACGTGTACTCATTGTCCACGCCTACGCGTGGAACGACGTTTTTTTTACATGAAGAAAGGCAATTTTAACACATTCTTGGCAGGTATTCAAGTTATATAGTCAAGAAAACACTCACAAATTCATGCAATACTTAAAATGAAGCATTTTCTTCAACATTATCAATTCAACCATACCAAGATCAATGAAACCTCATGAATATCACACAATTCAATCAAAATCAACAAAACCTAGCATACCACAACAATTCAATCAAAATTAACAAAATCTAACATACCTAAACAAACTCAACAACATCTAGCAATCACAAAATCCAACAAGGTTCCAAACTATACGAAGAAATTATGTACAAGGAAGATCATACCATGGTGGGGTGTCTCCCACTTAGCACTTTTCTTTAACGTCCTTAAGTTGGACGGTCAAGAGCTTAAGCTTCTCTTCCTTCCAGTGCATCCTCAAGTAGGAACACCTCCAGCTCCTTTGGTGATTTATAACCATGATACTTCTTTATCCTGTGGCTTTTCACTTTGAATGTTGTACCACTTTGAGGGTGGAATAATTCGACCACACCATAGGGCTTCACCTCCTTCACCCTAAAGGGACAATCCCACCTTGAAAGGAGCTTTCCGGGCTTGAATCTGAGTCTTGAGTTGTAAAGAAGAACTTTGTCACCTTCTTGAAAATCTTTCTTCCGAATATGCTGATCATGAAATGCCTTAATCTTCTCTTTGTAGATCCGTGCATTCTCATATGCCTCCATTCTAAGACATTCAAGCTCCTCTAGTTGCAATTTCCTGGCTATACCCGCCTTTGTGAAATCCATATTACACTACTTAACCGCCCAATAGGCTTTATACTCAATTTCAACCGGGAGGTGGCATGCTTTTCCATAGACGATCCGAAAGGGACTCATCCCTAACGGCGTCTTATAGGCCGTTCTATATGCCCACAATGCATCTCCTAACTGAGAACTCCAGTCCTTCCTTTGTGGATTCACCACTTTTTCCAGAATGTGCTTTATCTCTCGATTGGACACCTCCGCTTGTCCATTGATTTGGGGGTGATAAGCGGTTGCAACCTTGTGTAATACCCTATATCGCTTGAGTAGTGCTTCTACCTTCCTGTTGCAAAAGTGAGAACCTTGGTCGCTCACGATTGCTCGTGGCGACCCATAGCAGCATACAATATTATTTCTAATGAAGGAAACCATAGTATTAGCGTCATCAAGGCGGGTAGGTATCGCTTCCACCCACTTTGATACGTAATCAACCGCTAACAGAATATACATAGGTCCATTTGAGTTAGAAAATGGCCCCATAAAGTCTATGCCCCAAACATCAAAGATTTCACAAAACAACATTGGTTGTTGAGGCATTTTATCCTTTTGGGATGTATTTTTGGACTTTGGACATTAGTGACATGACACACAAAATTGGTTAGCATCCTTGAACAATGTTGGCCATCAGAATCCGTAATCCAAGACCTTTTTAGCCGTCCGTTATGGGCCAAAGTGGCCGCCACACTCGGATGAATGACAAGATTCAAGAATGGGTTGGAATTCGAATTCCGGGACACATCTACGAATTACTTGGTCTACTCCCCTTTTACACAAGTGAGGGTCATCCCAAATGTAATATTTGGAATTACTCCTCAACTTATCCCTTTGATGTTTTGAAAAGTTGGGAGGGAAAATTTTAGCAACCAAGTAGTTCGCCATTGGTGCAAACCAAGGAAAACTATCCGAAACAGCATGCAAGCTATCCAAAGGGAATGAGTCATCAATCGGAAATGGGTCATATTTAAGATTTTTTAGGCGGCTTAGATGGTCCGCAACTAAATTTTGTGACCCACTTCGATCCCTAATCTCAATGTCAAACTCTTGCAAGAGCAAGATCCAACGTATGAGCTTAGGTTTCGACTCATTCTTTGTCAACAAATATGTTAAAGCTGCATGATCCGTGTATACCACTATTTTGGAGCCTAGCAAGTAAGATCTAAATATATCCAATGCATGAACAATAGCTAAGAGCTCTTTTTCTGTAGTTGTATAGTTGGATTGTGCCGCACCCAATGTCTTTGAGGAATAAGCAATGATGTAGGGAAGCTTACCATCGCATTGTGCAAGCGCGGCACCTACGGCATGATTTGATGCGTCACACATTGACGATGAGAATTTTATGTATGGTTCGGAATTAATCAAAACAAGAATCAATTCATTAGTAGCATAGTCCAAACCAACAACGAATTCTCTCAATCAAATGTTTTAGATTCAAATTATAATAACCGAGATTAAGAGTACTTCAACCGTAGGTCGTTCTCCTTAGGACGCAATTGGAAGTGTTTCTCCTTCGGTTGTGAGGAAAAGGGGTTTGGATTAAAGAACGAAAGATTAAAGAAACTAAGAAATCAACGAACTAAGAAATGAGCAAAATTGTGAATTAATGCAAGTAAAGGGGAAACAAGATCAAAACTAGCGAAAATATTAAAAATGCAATAAAAGGGCCTTGACTTGGGAATGAGGATCCAAGGAATCCTATCATCGCCATAACCACAACTATGGTAATTATGATGAGTCAATCTCGCCTAGTCAACGCCAACTATGGAGGAGTAAGTCAAGCAAGCATAACTGACCTTAATCCATAAGTCCTAACTAACTTACCAAACTAGTTGATAAAAGGCTAGCGTCAATGGAAACAAGAGTCAACTAACTACCCAAGAATTACCACTAAATGTCGGACATTATGACTCTAGTATTCTAGGAACTCAAACCACAAGCCAAGGTGGGAAAATCTACTCAAAATCTAGAGTTGTCATTTTCACAAACACCTTGTATGCATAAAAGTAAAACATGGAAAATTGCAAAGTAAAATAGGGAACTATAACCAACTATCAACAAAACCAAACATAAACAAGCAATCAAATATAAAGGAAGCATAAAACTTAAGATTCATTAATCAAAACTTCAAGTAACACAAAATTGCAAATATGAACAAAGTAACTTGAACCAAAGGAATTGAAAGTAAAAGTGCTTTAATTAAAGAGGAAATTAAGAGTACTTACAATTGAAAGAGTAAAAATCCAAAATCAAAGCTTGCTATAAAATGCTACAATGGAAATTGATAAACCCTAAGAGAACTTTCTACTCTACACTACTCCTACTCCTAATTACTATGAAAAACTATCTAAGTGAGCCCCCTTTGATATGTGTTGAATCCCCTTATAGAGCACTCCAAATTCAGCTCCAAGCCTTCAAAATTTAGGCCAAAAGCCCTCAGAAAACGCACAGCACGCGTTTCATTAACAAAATCACGTGCAGGGACCTATGCGGACGCACACATGGAAATTCTCGCTTGTGCGCACGCACACTTCGTTGTGTGTGTTTTTCCTTGTTTTCTTCATGTTTTCTCCCTTGTACATGCTTTCTTCCACTTTTGGCTATCCATTCTTGCCTCCAAGGCCTGAAAACACTCAACAAACATGTCATGGAATCGAATGGAATACAAGTGGAATTAAATTGCTCATTTCAAGCACAAAATTGCATGTTTTCACATTTAAGTCCAAAATTAGGGATCAAACACAAAAGTATGCTATTTTGGTGCTTAAATGTGAGTTCATGTGCTAGAATCCATCCAAATTGAGTCAAAATATACCATCAAATATGGACTCATCAATTCTCCCACACTTAAATAATAGCATGTCCTCATGCCAAACCAACAAGGAAAACAATCATGGGGTAAACAACTTATTAAATGCAACTACCTATATGCATGCCAGTATGTATATACTATATATATCTATTTATCTATAGTTTCCTATTGATTTAGTGAAAACAAGCAATCAAATTCCAAGCAAGATTATGGACATGTAAGGCTAAGCAAAGAATTAGCTCAATGTAAACAAAATCTAAAGAATTGATTCAACTCATAAAAAAGAAGCAACTTGCAAGAATGCATGATAAGAGATGTGGAAACATAGAATTGAGTGATCGAACCCTCACTAGGTGTGTATGCACTCTAATCACTCGGTGTCTAAGGGTTAATTACTCAAGTCACCTCCTAATCATGCTTTCAAGGTTTTGCTTTTTATCTAACAATCAACAAGTATTTGATGTATGTATGCAAGTATTATGAGGTCTTTTAGAAGATTGTAATGGGGTTGGGGTAAGGGTAGGATGAATATATAGCTAAGTGGACTAAAAGATTGAATCTTTGATTAGCTTAAGTATCCAACTCAACCTATATCAATCAAATCACAACAAATACATTCTAGTATTACTTCTTTTCACACACATTCATGCCTTAGTTTCTATTCAAAACACATATGCATTTCTTATTCATTTTTTTGTCTTTCTTTGTGATAACTTTTGTCCTATCTTATTACTAAATTTTTTTTCTTTGATTTTATTTTTTTATTTCTTTTTCTTTCTTTTTTTTCTATGACAGATGCATACGGTTAAAGCAAATTGAAACATGAATGTGCACCCATTTTCCAAATTTTTTAATAATTACCCAAAACAAAATTTTTTTCTCTACCAATGCTTCCCAAAATTTTCCCCACACTTAAATGACGCACACATCTCAACCTAAGCTAATCAAAGATGCAATTCAAGGTAAATCATGGTCTTATGCTTAGGGTTTTGATGTGGTTATAATTAGAACAAAGGGGTTTAACAAGCTCAAAGGGGTTAACAATGGTAGATGCAAGGGTAATGCTATATGGGTGAGTAAGCTTAATTCAAAGATGGCCTCAATCATGCTAAATGCAATCACAACATCAAATATTGGAAATAAAGAATCAAGCAAAACCAAAATCACAATCATAGAAGAGGTATATCACACAATGAACAAAATTAGTGGTTAAAAGGTGTAACCACTCATTTAAGCTCAAAAACTCACAAGGTATTTGCTCTTTCCTCTTCTATGTTCCATCAAGAAATCATTCAAGCAAGTTTTAAAAACAGTTTTCTAATCAATTCAATAGAATTCCCTAAAAACAAAAATCTTGGAAATCTTTGTTGTTTTTCACCAAAACTTATTTCCATATGTATGTATGTATGTTGTGATGGATGCAATTTTTCAAAAATTTCCTAGTTCTTTTCCTAATTTTCAACAATGCAAAAATTAACATGAACACTTAGGACAAAATTGAACTAGGTGCTATACTATTCACATAATTCAATCATAACTTCTATCTATAAAATATATACTATGTATAAGATGCAAAAAATGCAATAACTATGGATGAACTAAGATGCTTATATATATACTAGAAGAAAGTGCAATGCAACAATAAAAAACACTCCAAATATCTACAAGAAACATAATAAGAAGAAACAAAAATAAGGTGTAAAGTATTCAGAAAAGAAAGTTTACGCCCCAAAATGACGAATCCTCCCCCACACTTAAGCGTTGCACGGTCCTCCATGCACGAACACAATCCGGAGAGAATGTCTCTCAAGAGGTCCACCTTCATTTGGCGGATGCGAGGGCTTGGGTTGTGTGGAGATCGTCAAGTTCTAAGCATTCTTGGCATCTCCATCCTCGGTGTTCTCCTCCTCCCCCGGCTCTTTGCCTTGACGTCTCATCCTCAAAAAGAATGGAGAAAGTATAATTTGAATCATAGGGCAAGTAACACAAAAGGGTAAAGGAGGGAGCAAATAAGCATCTAATTGAGGAAGTTGCATAGTGGTGTGGAATACACATAACGGCCGATTAAAGTGGCATCCACTCAATCAAAAAGTGAGAATGAGTTCCTCAATTAAATAGCCTAAGATGCAAGGAAGAGATAAGTGTCATTCAAACACATGCAAACTTAGGCAATTACAACAAGAGGGAATTGAATGTAGGAATTATTGGATATTGAAGTTGTGTAAGTGAAAGAGCAAAATTAATATAAAATAGCACAACCAACAATAACCAATGCAATGATGAAGAGAACTACCTATTCATCCTTAAGAATAATCAAATAATCACATGGGAAGGTGCTTGCTACAAAAAGTGACAAGTCTTGATAAGAATCAAGTCAAGTCAACTCAAACAAATGCAAAGCATTAACAAGGAGCAAATACCTTGTAATGTGATTATATTGACTTAAAAATCATGATGAACAAGCAATTCCATTCAATTTACTAAATTCAATATGTACTTGTTAAGAATTTCACCAAACAATAAATTAGATATCAATGTCTATATTCATTTGGTGTTAGCAACTCAAAGCAATAAACAACAAGTACATTATTGAAATTCCAATCCAAGATATCTTCATAATCATGATTAGAATGCCAAACAAGGGTATAGTCCAACACACATGGTCGTGACAACACATGCATTAAACAAAAAGTTCATGTAGGCATTATGTCAAACACATGGAGTGCAGTGCACATGTTCATCAATTCAAGCAAAAATTCAAACATCAACAACCCATAAATGAAAAATTTGAACACTTGTAATGCAACAAGCAAGCAATTAAGCAAAAGTTAAGCTAAATAACCAAAGTTAAATAAAGAAAACAAAAATTAAGCAAGCAACTAAGTGTAAAAAGGAAGATTAAAACAAGAAAATTGAAAAGATGAAGGATGGAAAAGAAAGGGATAGGCAACAGTGGCATTTGTGTTAGCCCCTGCGAGGCTCACGACGACGGAGTTGCGCCGGAGAAGAGAAGAAAGAAAGAAGAGATAAGAAAGAAGAAGAAGAAAAAAAGAGAAGAGAGAAAAGACATGTGCGGACGCACAAAAGGGAAGATGAGGGGTATGCACGCGCACAGCAGCATGCGGGCGCTGCGAGCAAAGGATGCATCGTAGCCTGTGCAGATGCACAAGGCCATGTGCATGCGCATGGAAGGAAGAGGGGGGTATGCGTTCAAACGCACAGGGGATGCGTGCACTGCGACCAGGGGGGTCACCAAGTTCTGTGTAGGCGCACATATTTATGCGCGCGCACAGGTAACTCTCTCTTTTTTTAAAAGGGGACGTGTGCGGCCGCACGCATGGTGTGCGGATGCACAGAAGGAGAGAGGGAGTAGTGTTCCCACGCACAAGCTGTGCGCATGCTGGGAACAGAGGGAGTGTTCGAGGGTGTGCATGCGCACAAATAGGAACTGAAAAACAGGGGAACTATGCGGACGCACAAGGCTATGCGTACAAACGGGTCTCTGTTCCTACAACAAAAATTTTACCTCTAAGGCATCAAATATGACATTCAAAACAGGTTTTCAAGTCCCAAATCATCATAAAACTCCCAAAAACACATTATTTCACTAAAATTACCTAACAAAAATCAAAATAAAACCAGCTAACCAAGCAAAATAGCCAATTATTCATGAAACAAAAGGTAAAAGAGAGAAAGCTAGAAGGATATTACCATGGTGGGGTGTCTCCCACCTAGCACTTTGGTTTTAAGTCCTCAAGTTGGACTTTTGAGTGAAGCTTGTGTCATGGTGGCTTATGCTTCCACTCATCCTTGAGTTGCCACCCATGTTTGTTCTTCAAAAATCCTCCGGGATTCCAAACGAAGTACATTAAGCTCCTAAGCAACCTCAAGCAAGAATTTGGGATCCAAAATTATTGGTTGTAGACATGTATGCCCGGATCCCACACTTTGGTTCCTCTATCATCCTCTTGTTGCCTTTCACTTGTGCCCTTGGATGAACAACCTCTTGAAGCACCTTTGAAGCACCCACCCAAGCGTTGGACTCCTCCAAATTGAGCCTTGCACCACTTGTTCCTTGAACTCTTTTGACAACCAACACCAACTCCTTCACTATTCGACATACCAAGAAGCACTTTAAGTTGATAATCCGTTTCCAAGAGAGCAAATTGATGTGGCCTATGAAGCTCATTGAAGAAATTGTTACCCACTCAATTTGTCCTTGGGGGTGGAGTTATTCTATTAAGCTCTTGCACAATTGCTTCCACTTCTTGGGTGGTCACCTCTTCCTCACCATCCTTTTTAAGCTCTTCCATATCCCTCTCAAACTCAAGAGTAGAAGGTTCCTTAAGATCGTTGAAGGGGTTGACCAAGGTGGACAAAAAATCATTGATGATGCAATCCACTTCTTGATCAAACTCTCTCAATTCTCTATTTACCTCTTCTGGTTCACTGGCTCTACCTTCCTCCTCATGTTGCAATTCTTGTCCTAATTCTTCTTCTTCCCCTTGATGCTCCATGTTTTCCTCCTCTTTACACTCCTTTGATGATCCTCCACCTTCTTCAAAGGGGGTGTCCTGATTGCTTGAGCGTAGTGAGGCTAAGCGGTTCACCGCTTCGGCTATGGTAGCAATGAACTCCCCTTGTGTCCTTCGGAACCCTTCTTGCTCTTGGAAGAATGCTTGAAGGTCTTGTTGTTCTTGGGACAAGGGTTGGAAAACTTCATATTGAGGTGGAAAAGAAGGTTTAAAAGTTAGGAGGAAGGTTGTATAAGTAGGAGGTGTGTCATGTGGATGAGGGTATTGAGGTGGTGTATAGACATTTTGGTTCCATGGATGTGTATGGTGTGGTGCTTGAAGGTTTAGTGGTTGAGGGTTGTGTATGGGGTATCCTTCATATCTTTGGGGTTGATATTCATATAGGGGAGAGTTTGGCTCGTTGTAGCATGAGGGAGGTGTTTGCCATGAGTGTTGCTCATACACAATTGGCTCCTCCCTTAATTGGTTCTCCCACTCCATGAAGAAATCCCAATTTGAATTCATCATACCCTACAAAACATTCACAACCAAGCTCCAAGAAACAACGGTGATAGCTCATATAGAAAGTAGGAAATAAAAACAAAAGACATTAACAAACAAGAAAGACAAACACCTAAGTATAAACAAAAATAACCGAACTACCAAAAAGTAAATTATTCACATATTCACATATTTACAACAACAAAAAATTAGCACTCAATTGCATCCCCGGCAACGGCGCCAAATTTGACGATGAGAATTTTATGTATGGTTCGGAATTAATCAAAACAATAATCAATTCGTTAGTAGCATAGTCCAAACCAACAACAAATTCTCTCAATCAAATGTTTTAGATTCAAATTATAATAACCGAGATCAAGAGTACTTCAAACTCGGGTCGTTCTCCCTAGGACGCAATTGGAAGTGTTTCTCCTTCGGTTGTGAGGAAAAGGGTTTTGGATTAAAGAACGAAAGATTAAAGAAACTAAGAAATCAAATAACTAAGAAATGAGCAAAATTGTGAATTAATGCAAGTAAAGGGGAAACAAGATCAAAACTAGTGAAAATGCTAAAAATGCAATAAAAGGGCCTTGACTTGGGAATGAGGATCCAAGGAATCCTATCATCGCCATAACAACAACTATGGTAATTATGATGAGTCAATCTCGCCTAGTCAACCCCAACCATCGAGGAGTAAGTCAAGCAAGCATAACTGACCTTAATCCATAAGTCCTAACTAACTTACCAAACTAGTTGATAAAAGGCTAGCGTCAATGGAAACAAGAGTCAACTAACTACCCAAGAATTACCACTAAATGTCGGACATTATGACTCTAGTATTTTAGGAACTCAAACCACAAGTCAAGGTGGGAAAATCTACTCAAAATCTAGAGTTGGCATTTTCACAAACACCTTGTATGCATAAAAGTAAAACATGGAAAATTGCAAAGAAAAATGGGGAACTATAACCAACTATTAATAAAACCAAACATAAACAAGCAATCAAACATAAAGGAAGCATAAAACACAAGATTCATCAAAACTTCAAGTAACACAAAATTGCAAATATGAACAAAGTAACTTGAACCAAAGGAATTGAAAGTAAAAGTGCTTTAATTAAAGAGGAAATTGAGAGTACTTACAATTGAAGGAGTAAAAATCCAAAATCAAAGCTTGCTATAAAATGCTACAATGGAAATTGATAAACCCTAAGAGAGCTTTTTACTCTACACTACTCCTACTTCTAATTACTATGAAAAACTATCTAAGTGAGCCTCCTTTGATATGTGTTGAATCCCCTTATATAACACACTAAATTTAGCTCCAAGCCTTCAAAATTTGGGCCAAAAGCCCTCAGAAAACGCACAGCATGTGTTTCATTAACAAAATCACGTGCAGGGACCTGTGCGGACGCACAGACGTGTGCGTTTGCACACTCGGCTGAAAGTTGACCTGTGCGTACACACAGGTGCTTGTGCGTACGCATACATGGAAATTCTCGCTTGTGCGCACGCACGCAGGGTTGTGCGCACGCACACTTCGTTGTGTGTGTTTTTCCTTGTTTTCTTCATTTTTTCTCCCTTGTACATGCTTTCTTCCACTTTTGGCTATCCATTCTTGCCTCCAAGGCCTAAAAACACTTAGCAAACATGTCATTGGCATCAAATAGAATAAAAGTGGAATTAAATTGCTCATTTCAAGCACAAAATTGCATGTTTTCACATTTAAGTCCAAATTAGGGATCATACACAAAAGTATGCTATTTTGGTGCTTAAGTGTGAGTTCATGTGTTAGAAACCATCCAAATTGAGTCAAAATATACCATCAAATATGGACTCATCACACATGATCTCGAATGGCTGCGTCCAGTCAGGGCCCCTCAGAATTGGTGCCATGGTAACAGCTCTCCTCAACTCCTCAAATGCTTCTGCACAAGCACTATCAAACTCAAATTCCATGTCCTTTTGGAGCAGGCGTGACAATGGTGATAATCTTGCTGAAATTCTTGATAAAGCGCCTATAGAATCCTGCATGCCCCAAAAAAGAATGGACCTCCCTCATAGAAGAGGGGTGAGGTAAACTGGTAATGACATCAACCTTGGCCGGCTCCACAGAAATGCCCTTATCAGAAACTATGTGTCCTAACACTATGCCTTGTCTCACCATGAAGTGACATTTTTCGAAATTGAGGACAGGGTTAGTGTCAACACACTTCTTTAAGACATTGGCCACGTTCTCTAAACAACTATCAAAAGAAGTCCCATATACACAGGAATCATCCATAAAGACTCCCAGAAAACTCTCCATAAGATTGGAAAAGACACTAGTCATGCACCACTGAAAAGTGGCGGGTGCATTGCATAACCCAAATGGCATCCTTTTGTAAGCAAAGGTGCCAAAGGTACAAGTAAAGGTGGTCTTTTCCTGATCCTCAGGAGCAATATGGATCTGGAAGTAGTCAGTAAAACCATCAAAAAAGCAATAATGAGATTTACCTGCAAGTTGATGACAAGTCATCTTATGCTAGTTTCACAAGCATTTTTCATTTGTTTCATTATGTTTTATGCACTTTCTTACACAATAAGTAAGTGGTTGGAGTAGAATTTCATGATTATTTTGATTCAATCAAACATTATTTATTTTATACAAAATCATGAGATTTATGCAAGAATTAAGTGATTATTATGATTGATGCAAATTCTTGTGATTTTGGTGAGACTTTGATTGCTTGTTTGGTTGATTTTAGGTGAGAAAATGAAGAAAAGGAGAAGCACTGCAGTATAACGTTGTGTTCAAATAAAGAACGCCACGCTCACTTGCGACGCGCACGCGTACAGGACGCTTATGCGTCAGGGGAAATTTTCGAAGAACTACGCGTACACGTGCTTGACGCATACGCGTGGAAGCGGTTTGCGCTCGTTTTCAAAAGAGAGCGCTACGTTCACTAAGCCAACATTTTCGGGCAGATTAAAATTTGGGGGTAAAGTTCTGCAATCGATGCGCACGCATGCATGACGCGCACGCATCGATGGAGCACCTGGGAGGAACCACGCGAACGCGTGAGTGACACTGAAGCATGGAATGGGTATTTCGCTACCCACACGCATGCGCAGAGGACGCGCACGTGTGAGCAGCGCTCACTAAGCCAACGTAGCGCTCACTAAGTGAACGCCATTGAAGACGCGTACGCGTGAATGGGACGCGCGAGCATGCTGAGAGTTGAAGACTGATAGTGACGCGCACGCGTACATGACGCGTACGCGTCAAAGAGCAAAAATGCAAAAGGACGCGCACGCATCAGAGACGTGTATACATGAATGAATGAACGTTGCGCTCACTTTGAGAACGCAACATTCCCCTGGAAGCAGGAATCAAGTGCCATTTTGTTCATTTCTTCACAGGCCAAAAAGCCCACTCCAAGTACTTAATGCCACAATTGGAAAGTGTATAAAAGGGAAGGAATTTGATTTCACAAAAAAAGAGAAAGAAAGAAGAGGGGGGGCTCTTTTTTGTAGTTTTCAATTTTTAAAATTTCAGAAATAGAGATCAGATCTGAATTTTTCTTTCTGTTCGTTTCCTTTCTTCGGCTGTAACTTAAATTTTCTGTTTCTAGTTTTGGGAACTCTGATTGGAGAATTCTTCTGACTTTCTTCACCTTGGAGTTTTCTTTTATTTTTCCTATTTCTAGTTTTATGAATTGGAGATCTGATCTTAGTTTTCTTTCTAGTTTTTCTATCTTATGCAATTTCTTCTTTTCTGTTTTGTCAAGAGAGCAATTGAGATCTAAGTTTTTATTCTGTTCTAATTATGCTGCAAATTTTCCATTTCTGTTCTGGAACTAAAATCCTAACTGATCTATTTTCTGACTTTCTTCATCTGAGAGTTCTTTAATTCACTGCACTTTACATTTCCAGTTTTGTTTTGATTCCCAACACCCAAATCCCTTTATTTTTCATGCAATTTAAGTTTCCTGGTAATCTAAATTCTGCAATTTAAATTTCTTACACTTTAAGTTTCAGTTATTTACCTTTCTTGCACTTTAAGTTTCTGCTCATTTAATTTCTTGCACTTTAAGTTTCTGTAATTTACTCCTTCAGTATATTAAGATTCTGTCAATTTTCATTCTGCACTTTAGTTTACTTGCAATTTCACTTCTGTTAATCAAATTTCACTCAAATTATCAAATATTCGCTTAACTAAATTCATCACCATACTAAAGTTGCCCAATCCATCAATCCCTGTGGGATCGACCTCACTCTTGTGAGTTATTACTACTTGATGTGACCTGGTACACTTGCCGGTGAGTTTGTGTGGAATCGATTTTCCCTCATCAAGTTTTTGGTGCTGTTGCCGGGATTTGATTTAGATTGACAATGATTAAGTAGGTGATAATCTAGATCAAGCAATTTTTCTTTGTTTTTATGCTAACTGTTTGAGATTTGTGTTTAAACTAACCTTAATCCCACTCTAGCAGTAGAGTGTCTTATTTTGGGTCCTGGTTTTGTTTGTGTTGTATGCCAGGAGGAAGAAGAGGTGAATCTACCTCCTTTGATTTTGAGCCAGAGAGAATATTTCTGAGATTAAGAAGAGAAGCAAGAGGGAAAAGTGACATTGGAGAAGAAGAATCAGAAGAGGAAGACCAAGAGATGGAGGGAAATATCCCTAATCCACCAGAGGAAGTGGCCAACAGCAATGGTCACCCTCAAAGGAGAGTTCTACCTTCTTATACCTTCCCCAATCTAAGAAACTGTAGGAGCAGTATACTAACTCCCAATGTTCATGCAAAAAATTTTGAGTTGAAGCCTCAACTTATTACTTTGGTGCAGAACAATTGTTCCTATGGAGGAGGTCCACTTGAAGATCTAACCCAACACTTATCCATCTTTTTGAGAATCTGTGAAACTGTCAAAACTAATAGTATGCATCCAGACATATACAAACTGCTGCTGTTCCTATTTTTCTTGAGGGACAAGGCTTCTCAATGGCTAGAGACATTCCCCAAGGAAAGCATCAATAATTGGGAAGATTTAGTGAGCGAATTCCTAGCCAAACTTTATCCACCTCAGAGGATCATTAGATTGAAGACAGGGGTGCAAACATTCACTCAAATGGATGAAGAATCACTGTATGATACCTGAGAAAGATACAAAGCACTGATCAGGAAGTGTCCACCAGAGGTGTTCAATGAATGGGATAAACTCCAAAATTTCTATGAAGGATTGACACTGAAAGCTCAAGAGGCCCTTGATTATTCAGCAGAAGGCTCGTTACAACTCATGAAGATAGTTGAGGAAGCCCAAAATCTCATAGACACCGTGACCAACAATCAATACTTCTATGGTCATCAAAGGCAATGCCAACCAGCCCAAAGGAAAGGAGTGTTGGAGCTGGAAGGTGTGGACACCATCTTAGCACAAAATAAGGTGATGCACCAACAGATCCAGCAGCAAATAGAGATGATGGCTAAGAGGATTGATGGTCTTCAAATTGCAGCAGTTAGCACTCCAAATCAACCATCAGCTGGATGGGGACAGAATGAGGAAGTTTATGAAGAGCAGCAGTCAGAACAAGTGAACTATATGCATAACCAAAGTGCTAGACAGAATGAATTTCACAGAGACACTTACAACTCCTCTTGGAGGAACCATCCCAATCTAAGGTGGGGAAACAACCAGAATCAAAATTCATGGCAAAGGAACTCCAATCAAAATAACTCCCGCAACATAAACCACCAGAATCATCAAAACACTAACCAAAATCTATACAGAAAACCACAAAACAACTACCCTAATCCTAACTTCTACCCACCCCACAACCCATCAATCAACCAAAATAATTTTCACCAATCACCTGTATCTCACACTCAGCCACAACAACCCTAAGAATCTCAAAGAATCTCCAATCTGAAAATGATGATGGAGAAGATGATGAATCATCAAGAGTTAGCTAACAAGAATCATGAAGCCTCATTGAGAAACCTGGAAAGACAAATAGGCCAACTGTCCAAACAGCCTGAAAGACCAACCAACACTCTCCCTAGTGATACCATTCCAAATCCCAAGGAAGAATGCAAGGCAATTTAATTTAGGAGTGGGAATACATTGGAGAATAACAAAGAAGCTAACAAGAAACCAGCAGAGGGTGATAAGGCCAACATCAAGGAAGAAGTGGCAATTGAAGAGAAGAACCAGGAAGAGCTCAAGTAGAAAGATGAAGAACCACAAGCTTCAAAGAAGGGAAAGGAAGTTATGGAGGAGAACTCACAAGAACAAAGGAAGGAAGTGAAGTCTTATACTCCTCCTCTGCTATACCCTCAAAGATTACAAAGAGAGCTCAAGGATCAACAATTTCCTAAGTTTCTAGAGGTTTTCAAGAAGCTGGAAATTAACATTCCCCTTGCTGAAGCTCTAGAACAGATGCCCTTTTATGCTAAATTCCTCAAAGAGCTTATCAACAAGAAGAGAAGTTGGAACGAAAAGGAGATTGTGATCCTAACACAAGAATGCAGTGCATTGATTCAAAAAGGGCTCCCACCCAAACTCAAAGACCCTGGAAGCTTCTTTCTGCCCAGCACCATTGGCAATATATTCATCGATAAAGTGTTGTGTGATTTAGGATCAAGTATCAATCTGATGCCCTTATTTATGATGAGGAAGTTGTCCATAGAAGAAGTGAAACCTACAAGGATGACCTTGCAACTTGCTGACAGATCAACGGTGATCCCTAATTGAGTGGTTGAGAATCTCTTGGTCAAGGTGGATAAGTTCATATTGCCAGCAAATTTTGTGATCTTGGATTTAGATGAAGAGGGAGGCGACTCCATCATATTGGGGAGACCTTTTCTAGCCATAGCACGAGCCATCATTGATGTGAAAAAAGGAGAAATGACTCTGAGAGCATATGATTAGAAGATCACTCTCAATGTCTTTAAGGAGATCCAGCATACTGCTGAAAAGAAAAGCTGCATGAGAGTTGAAGAGGAAGATTTGAATTGGAAGGAAAAGTCCAAAGAAGCATTCATCAACTCATCTTTGATGCAGAAGACAGACAATAGAGAAGAACAAAAGGGTAATGAAAATGTGACAGCTGAGAAGGGACTGCAGAAAGAGGTTAAGAATTTGATCACTAGGAAGAAAGGCCCTAACATCAAGCCTGCTGCCAAGATAGAAGGGTGACCAAAGAAAGGAAAGAAGTGCAAGCAAAAGGGTCCAAAAGGGTGGAGAAATAAAAGAATCCCAACTGAAGGGTTCTCAAAAGGAGACAAAGTAAAACTGATCTACCAACAGTTAGAGACAGACCCACAAACTGATGATTTTTACACTGTCAATAAGATACTCTCATTGGAGCATATAGAGATTGATCATCAAAGCATAGGAAGAAGGCTCACAGTGAGAGGGAACAAGCTGAGGCACCATAATCATCAGCCACCCTAACAAGGAACCAATGTCAAGCTAGTGACAGTAAAAGAGCGCTCCATGGGAGGCAGCCCATGGTTTAATATTCTTGTTGTTGTTTTAATTTCAATAATTGATGGCTCTTCTAGCATGAATTTAAGTTCTCATGAGTAGATTTGATAACTGCATAGATTGTTTTGAAGCATATGTCTAATTCCTAAGTTTGGTGTGCCTAAAGGCATTCCAAAATGGCGTTCCAAGCATAATGATCACACAACCATCTTAGGATATATACTCATTCATATGATTGAAGTATATAGCCAAACATTAAGTTTGGTGTTGTGCATATGCTATGGATTTCAAAAAAGTCATATTTGCTCAAAAGACTCAAGTTCATGAAAAGATAAACCATATCTTGCATCATTTTATGAATTTATTTTGTTAAGATAGAGAATAAAATATTCATTGTAATGAATATACCAACTATGACAGAAATTAATTGGATTTCATATAAATCATTTGGCATAAAACAAGTTTGGTGTCCACCAATATTTTAGTCAATTTCAAAGAGGCATAGTTGGTTATTCAGAAATAAGGAACATATAACCAATTTTTAATTTTGGCTTTTCTACATTTTTCACTTGCTGACCACCACCATGCTGAATTAAAAATTTTGTTGCTCATTGTTGCATTGATTAAAATGGATAGGTATGAAGAAAACTGAGGAAGGGAAAACACCATGCCATATACGGTCATCACAAGGAGAAAAAGTAAGTCACATGTGCATAGTTGGGAAGCACAAATCTGCAAGAATCAGCACCTAGGAGACCAAACCACATGCCCAATGAAGAAGTGATCCTTGTCCTTATCCTTCCTTACATGCACACCATTCATTTTAACTCTTTCAAAAGACATCCTGGCCATCCAATCTTCATTAAAGTTGCTATAAATAGAATCACTTGGACTATGCCTCATAACCCAACTTTTCACACTCCGTGCATTGAAAAAAATTTAGCTTTCGGTTTCCTTAAGAAAAAGTCCTAGTAACCGTGTTCTGTGAGCCCCAAACCACACTTGTCTCCTTAATCTTTTATTCTTGCTTCACCAATAAGCCAAATACTCATCTTGAGAGTCACATAAATCCCCTCTCCCTCACCATTCTTCAAATCTCTACTCGGCCTACCCTCCTTCCCTAAATTAATGGCTTCATCAAGTTCCAGAAGAAGGAAAGGGAAGCAACCAGTTGAATCTGAACCACCAACCTATCATGACAAAAGATTTAAATCTCAATTTCATGAGTCACGATATCATAGGTTGATGGAAGCAAAAGAAGTCATTCTAGAAATTGGTTTCAGATTGAAAGAAGGAGAATATCCCATCGTAAGAAGGATAATTGAACAGAGAAGATAGGAACTCCTATATGAACCTCTCACAGACATAAGTGCAACCATGATAAGGGAGTTCTATGCGAATGCTGTCCGGTCAAGCAAAACCAGCCCTCCATACAAGAGCTATGTTAGGAGGGTTGATGTGGATTTCAGCCCAGCATCCATCATGAGGGTCTTGCAAATAAGAGTGATACCCTTTGGTGAACCTAGCTTTGATGAAAGAATGAAGGGTGAGAATGATCCTGATGAGCTACTGAATGGTTTATGCTTAGAAGGCAGAGACTGGAAAAGAGACCTAGATGGGGATCCAAGCTACTTGAAAAGGATTGATCTCATACCTGAAGCCAAAGGTTGGTATGAGATAGTAAGAAGATCCATACTCCCTACTGGAAATACATCAGAGGTCACAATAAAGAGAGCAATTCTAACATACTGCATACTCAAAGGAGGAGAAATCAATATCCCATAGATCATAGCAGACAGCGTCCAAGAAATGGCTGAGGATAGCGACGAATCAAGCAGACTTGGTCACCCAAGTACCATTTTGAGGCTGTGCAATAGATCAGGGGTACTCTTTGAGGATGCAGATACAGATCGGGTAAAGGGAGGCAGAGGAATCACAAAGCAAAGAATGGAAGGTGTCACTGACACCCAGGAGGAGAGAAGAACTCAAGGAAGAAGAAGGAGATCACCAACGGCGGAGGAACAAGCTTCTGATGCAATGGACTTAAGCCAAATGCAAAGAGCCATTGAAGAAATATCTCAGCAATATATGAGAGTTTAGGAGCAACAAGAGAACTGGCAGCTACAGATGATGGAGCAACAAGAAAACTGGCAGTTGAAGATGATGGACCAGCAGAGAGAATTCCAAGTAAGAATCCTGGAGCAACAAAGGGAACAATCTGGTCACTTTCAAGAATAATTTTACAAATTGTTCCAACAACAAGCTGAACAAGAGAAATACCTCCAGGATCTTCGACAATAGAAGAGCATATACCACACAGCTGGAGAAGCTCGGCACTTGGACAGGATTGAATATGATACAGAGACTCAAGCAAAGCTAAACTACGTGGTCTGCGGCATGCCAGTGGTAAATCGAGAGATCAAACCATTCGCCCAATGCCAGGAATTAGTAAACAAGCAAAGAGCAATAGCCCATGGAAACATAGAAAGAATGGAACAACGATTGAAGGAAGATGGACTCTGGAATCAGGTAGATTTCTCTTGGCCTCCAAAACACCCTGCTGAAGAGTCATAAGAAAAAAACAAGAAGAGGAAGCAGGAGCCAAAGAAGAAAGGAGAGTCCAACAAAGGAAAAGAGCATAAAAAGTAGAGGTGGTGGAGTTTTTTCATAATATTAGTAAATAAGGAAGATGCATATCTGCAAAATGATATGCCTTTCAAGTTATACTATTTTCATAATTAAGATTTTGTGTTTTGCACTTCTATTTTTCTTAATTCTCAATTAAGTGATCTAGCCATAAGTGTCTGCATCACTCATCTTACTTGGATATATGTCTTGTTTCCTCTGCATAAATAAAAGAAGATGAGCAAAATAGAAAGTAAGTGTCCAATGTGGTAGGAATAAGAATAGAGTTCAGTGGTAGTAATTGCTTGATTAGTTGGTAAGCTCAATAATAAAAGCTGTAAGGTGGAATACATCTTTCAAGTATAGACTTAGTTGCTGTTGTAAAGCCTTCAATTAATAAATAGCCTTGGAAAAAGAAGAAGTCAGAAGAAAGAAAAGCCAAGAATTGGCAAGAAAAAAATGAAAGTAACAAACAATAAGGCTAGACACCAATAGCTTGAACCTTAGGACATATGCCTGTGATGCTCTTTGTACTAGGATCTGCTTAGACAATTAGGTTCTAAGGAGTATTTTAAAACTTGGTAATTTGGGTTGATTAATCCGGGATTATCAACCGAAAGTCCATTATCAAGAGCAACCTAGTTACAAGACATTTAGTAACCCAAAGAGGTGCTGGGCATAAATGATCCTAAGAAGAAGTGTTAGCCAAGTGTCTGTAGTGAAAAGGTGTTGAGAAAAATAGAGCCAAAAAGCTGCCTGCAACACTTGGCACTAAGCCACAATGGAAAAATAAGTCTCTGAAATAGAAGAAATAAAGAACAAGTTAACAAGGATCAATCAAATAATCAAGTTCACAGCAGCAACTTTAGTCATCACTGAAGGGACATTTCAATTCTGAAATCTAATAAAAGTAGAGCTTCAATTACATCTGCATAAAACCCCATGAATCAAATTCAATTACCTTCTAAATAAGGACATATATACTTTTCTGATTTCTTTCATTTCGTCTCATGTTTTAGTGCTTGCTTGGGGACAAGCAAGATTTAAGTTTGGTGTTGTGATGACAAGTCATCTTATGCTAGTTTCACAAGTATTTTTCATTTGTTTCATTAGGTTTTATGCACTTTCTTGCACAATAAGTAAGTAGTTGGAGTGGAATTTCATGATTATTTTGATTCAATCAAACATTATTTATTTTATACAAAACAATGAGATTTATGCAAGAATTAAGTGATTATTATGATTGATGCAAATTCTTGTGATTTTAGTGAGACTTTGATTGCTTGTTTGGTTGATTTTAGGTGAGAAAATGAAGAAAAGGAGAAGCACTGCAGTATAACGTTGCGTTCAAATAAAGAATTCCACGCTCACTTGCAACACGCACGTGTACAGGACGCTTACGCGTCAGGGGCAATTTTCGAAGAACCACGCGTATACATGGAAGCGGTTGGCGCTCGTTTTCAAAAGAGAGCGCTACGTTCACTAAGCCAACATTTTTGGGCAGATTGAAATTAGGGGGCAAAGTTCTGCAATCGACGCGCACGCATGCATGACGCGTACGCGTCGATGGAGCACCTGGGATGAACCACACGAACGCGTGAGTGGCGCTAAATCATGGAACGGGTATTTCGCTACTCACGCGCACGTGCAGAGAACGCACACGCGTGAGCAGCGCTCACTAAGCCAACGTAGTGCTCACTAAGTGAACGCCATTGAAGACGCGTATGCGTAAAGGGGCGCGCGAGCATGCTGAGAGCTGAAGACTGATAGTGACGTGCACGCGTACGTGACACGTACGCATCAATGAGCAAAAAAGCAAAAGGACGCGCACGCATCAGAAACGCGTACGCGTGGATGAATGAACGTTGCGCTCACTTTGAGAACGCAATGTTCCCCTGGAAGTAGGAATCAAGTGCCATTTTGATCCTCTTCTTCACAGGCCAAAAAGCCCACTCCAAGTACTTGATGCCACAATTGGAAAGTGTATAAAAGGGAGAGAAATTTGATTTCACAAAAAAAGAGAAAGAAAGAAGAGGGGGGCTCTCTTTTAATTTTCAATTTTTAGAATTTTAGAAATAGAACTCTATTGCAACTCCCCGGCAACGGCGCCAAAAATTGACGTGGCAGAAATTGGCGAGTTAAGAAATTATTATAAGAGATGCATTGCAAGTATAGTTCTTAACCAACCAAAAATCCGCTTATCAATTTAGAAGGAGTTGTCACAAAATTTGAATTAAAATACTGGGAGTATGAATCCCAGGTCGTCTCCCAACGAGTTGCAGAAAGGTGTGCTATTTTATTAATCAGATATTTTCTAAAATGGTTTGAGTTGGTAAACAGGAAATTAAATCAGAGAATTTATGTAATTTAAATAAAAACCTTGACCATGAGTAGATTAGTTGGAAGCCTTATCCTTGATGGAGTTCTCCCAAGATAAAAGTGATAATTGAAGGTTGTTCTGCTTAGTTATCCTTTACTAGGTAGAGGAAAGTCAAGCGAGTTGGAAGGCAATTTCTATTCACAAGTCTTAATCCTTTCCCTTGGGAAGGACTAGTGTCAGTGACTAGAGGGCGATCCAACAATAAACCTAATTACAATTTTTCTCTTGAGCGTTCCAACTCAAGGTTCTCCCTTCAATCATCTCCCAATCAAGTTATGGAACTACTCGCTCATTATGAATATAAATTTCACAAAATAAGAAAGAGAAATAAAGAGAGACATGATAAATAATAATAATCAAAGAGACCAATTAAAAATAAAAATAATTCTTGTATTAATAAATTCTAAAAATAATCCAATAGTAACTCTGAATAAATTAAGGACATGGAAGAGTAAGAGACAAGTAAGGAAACAAACTAGAATGACAAAGTCTTGACGGAGGTAATAACTCTTCTCAATATCCCAATCCAAAAAGCAATAAAATCAAAATCCTAAGAACTATGAATGCGTAGAGAGAAAACCTAGAGGAGGAGTAAAATCAGATCTAAAACTAAAATTATGCAGAATGAATGTTCTCCTTTGGTCTCTGCATGTTTCCTGGCTCTAATATGCTTTTCTGGGCCGAAAACTGGGTCAAAACAGGGCCCAAAATCGCCCCCAGCGAATTCTGCAGATTCTACAGATCGCGCACGTCACGCGATCGCGTCATCCAGAAGTTTGCGTCATCCAGCATTTTGCCTTGCCACGCGTGCACGTCGTCTACGCAGTCGCATCACTTGTGCAGTTTCCAATCCATGCGTTCGTGTCAGGCATGCGAGCGCGTCACTACAATTTCCTCTATTTCGCGCGGTCGCGTAAGCCATGCGTCCGCATCACTTCTCGCTGGTCATCTCCTCAATTTCTTGTGTTCCTTCCATTTTTGCAAGCTTCTTTTCCAATCTCCAAGTCATTCATGCCCTATAAAGCCTGAAACACTTAACACACAAATCACAGTATCGAATGGAATAAAGGAGAATTAAAATACATAATTTAAAGTCTCTAGGAAGTAAGTTTTCAACCATGGAGTAATTTTGGGAAGGAATTGTAAATACAAGCTAATTTAATGAATAAATGGGTAAAGATTTGATAAAACCACACAATTAAACACAATATAAACCGTAAAATAATGGTTTATCAACTATGTATATAAATGGGTAGAGGCAATTGCCACACCCACTAATGATACTAAGACAGTGCTGAAGTTCCTCCAGAAGCATATCTTCAGTAGATTTGGTGTCCCTAGAATACTAATCAGTGATGGAGGGACTCATTTCTGCAATAAACAGCTTGACTCTGCTCTGATCCGATAAGAAATTAACCACAAAGTGGTAACTCTATATCATCCACAGACAAATGGGCAGGCTGAAGTCTCAAATAGAGAACTAAAACGAATCCTGGAATGGACTGTAAGTACCCGTAGAAAAGATTGGGCAAGGAGTCTGGATGATGCTCTATGGGCATACAAAAATGCATTCAAAACTCCTATAGGGACCTCTCCATACCAGCTTGTGTATGGAAAAGCCTGTCACCTATCAGTGGAACTGGAACACAAAGCCTACTGGGCAACCAGATTCCTAAACCTTGATGCCAAGTTAGCTGGAGAGAAAAGATTGCTCCAGTTAAATGAGCTAGAGGAATTCAGACTCAATGCTTTCGAAAATGCAAAAATTTACAAGGAGAAAGCAAAAAGGTGGCATGACAAGAAACTGTCATCCAGAGTCTTTGAGCCAGGACAGAAGGTTTTGCTGTTTAACTCTAGGCTCAGATTATTCCCTGGGAAATTAAAATCCCGGTGGAGGGGACCATATGTGATTACAAGTGTGTCACCATATGGATATGTAGAGCTTCAGGATATTGACTCTGACAAAAAGTTCATTGTTAATGGACAGAGAGTAAAACATTATCTTGAAAGCAATGTTGAGCAAGAATGCTCAAAACTGAGACTAGATTAAAGCTCAGTAAAGTCCAGCTAAAGACAATAAAGAAGCGGTTGCTGGGAGGCAACCCAGCCATTAGCAAGGTTTATTTGTTATATAAATAATAATTATAGGAGTTTGATATAAATTCTCTTCAAGGTTAATTATCAATTGCAGGAGTTCACAGAGTTACAGAAGGATTCAAAGGGGTATTTTGGGCCCATTCTGGGCGTTTAACGCCAGCAAAGATACCTTCATGGGCGTTAAACGCCAGAATGGGCACCATTCTGGGCGTTTAACGCCAGAGTTGTAGCATCCTGGGCATTTAGAAAAATGCCCACAATGGCCAACATATGGGCGTTTAACGCCATAAAAGGCAGGGGGGAGGAGATTTTGCTTCCACTTCAAATTTTTTCAAACTTTCATATTTTAATTCATAATTTTCTGCATAAACATGTTACAAATTTGCATCACTCACACTCAATTTTCAAAAATTCAATAATCTTCTAAATTCTTTTTCAATTTTCTTTCAAATCCTTTTCAAATCTTTTTCAAAAACTCATTTATCTTTTCAATTCCTCTCCAAATCCTTTCCAACTCATCATGTCTTCTCTTAATTCTTAGATGCATCAACAAATTTTCAGATTTAACTTTTTTATATCTTTGTCATATCTTTTGAATTTTAAAATCTCATCTTTTTCATATCATGATTCAATTCTTATCAATCATATCTTTCTATCATATCTTTTTCAGAATTTTCAAAACCCCACCCCTCCACTTTTAAATACACGTTCGGCCATCCCCCCCTCCACAACTCGAATTTGACTCTCCTCCTATTCCTCTCCTTTCCTTTCTTTTGCTTGAGGACAAGAAAACCTCTAAGTTTGGTGTGTTTTTCCGTGATTACCGAGCTAAGACTCATTAAGATCATGGCTCCTAAGGGAAAACAAACCACTTCAAGAGGCAAGAAAGAGAATACTCCAAAGCCACTTTGGAATCAAGAGAGATTCTTAACCAAGGAACATGCAGACCATTACCACAAAATAATGGGTCTGAGGTCAGTGATCTCGGAAGTTAAATTCGATCTGAAAGAAGACGAATATCCGGAGATCCAAGAGCAGATTCGAAACAGATGCTGGGAAATTCAAGCTAATCCTGAGACAAAGGTGGGAAGAAACATGGTTCAGGAATTCTACTCATCAAATCTGTGGCTGACAGATAAGCAGAGAATGACTGGAACTGCCTTCCATACCTTTCGAACTATGGTCAGAGGGAAGATTATTTACTTCCACCTTGACAAAATAAGAGAGGTCTTCAAGCTGCCTCAACTGCAAGATGATCCAGAATCTTTTAATAGGAGAATGGTGAGAGTAGATAAGCGTTTGGACCAAGTTCTAGAGGACATATGCCTCCCTGGAACTAAGTGGATAACTAACTCAAAAGGTGTCCCAAACTAACTCAAGAGAGGATATCACAAACCAGTTGCTAGGACTGGTTGGACTTCATTGGGCATTCTATATTGCCCACTAGCAACCGCTCTGAGGTCACTGTCAAAAGAGCAGTAATGATTCATTACATTATGCTGGGAAACGAAGTGGAGATTCATCATCTGATTTCTTGTGAGGTCTACACAATTGCAAATAAGAACTCCACTGAAGCCAAATTGGCTTACCCAAGCTTAATCTCTCTGCTATGTAAAGATGCTGGGGTGAAGATGGGAATGGATGAGTTCATCCCAGTCGAGCACCCAATCACCAAGAAGTCAATGGAAGGACAACAAGTGCAAGATAACTCCATCAAAAGGAGGGCGCAGGAGTTCCTTCCAGAAATTCCTCAAATTGACTACTGGACCCGCCTAGAAGCATCTGTCACCAAGCTGCAAGAAGCTATGGATCAACTTAAGGAAGAATAGCAAAATCAAAATAGCATGCTCTGCAAACTGCTTAAGGAGCAAGAAAAGGAAAGGCGTGAGCTACAGGAGCTAAAACACCAGAGGCTCTCCCTTGAGGGATCAGACACTCCTACAAATTGAAGGAGCACTTGCCTTTCCCAATGCAGGTTGTTGAGTCCTAACTCTGTGATAACTTTCGTTATTAGAGATCCATTTTAAGAGTCACATGAGCATTAGTATTAGAATCATTTATTTTTATGTCTTTAATTTCCTTTCTTTTATTATTATCTGTCTGCTTTTATGCTTATTTCATGTCTTATTTCTATTCCATAATCAATAAAATTTAGAGTATATGTCTTAAAGCTATGAATAATCCCATAAATCCCTCACTTTTCTTAAAAGAAAAATGTTTTTATTTGCAAAAGAATAAGAAGTACATGAATTTCAAATTATATCTTGAAAATAATCTAATTATTTTGATGTGGTGGCAATACTTTTTATTTTCTGGATGAATGATTGAACAGTGCATATTTTTGGTATTGTTGTTTATGAATGTTAAAACGGTTGGCTCTTGAAAGAATAATGAAAAAGGAGAAATGTTATTGATAATCTAAAAAATCATAAAATTGATTCTTGAAGCAAGAAAAAGCAGTGAATATAAAGCTTGCGAAAAAAAATTTTGGTGAAAAAATAAAAGAAAAAGAAAAAGCAAGCAGAAAAAGCCAATAACCCTTTAAACCAAAAGGCAAGGGTAAAAAAAGGATCCAAGGCTTTGAGCATTAATGGATAGGAGGGCCCATAGGAATAAAATCCTGGCCTAAGCGGCTAAATCAAGCTGTCCCTAACCATGTGCTTGTGGCATGAAGGTCCAAGTGAAGAGCTTGAGACTGAGTGGTTAAAGTCGTGGTCCAAAGCAAAAAGAGTGTGATTAAGGGCTCTGGGCACCTCTAATTGGGGACTCTAGCAAAGCTGAGTCACAATCTGAAAAGGTTCACCCAGTTATGTGTCTGTGTTATTTATGTATCCGGTGGTAATACTGGAAAACAAAATGCTTAGGGTCACGGCCAAGACTCATAAAGTAACCGTGTTCAAGAATCAACACACTGAACTAGGAGAATCAATAACACTATCTGAATTCTGAGTTCCTATAGATACCAATCATTCTGAACTTCAAAGGAAAAAGTGAGATGCTAAAACTGTTCAGAAGCAAAAAGGCTACAAGTCTCGCTCATCTAATTGGAACTGAGCTTCATTGATATTTGAAATTCATTGTATATTCTCTTCTTTTTATCCTATTTTATTTTTAGTTGCTTGGGGACAAGCAACAATTTAAGTTTGGTGTTGCGATGAGCGGATAATTTATACCCTTTTTAACATTGTTTTTACATAGTTTTTAGTATGTTTTAGTCACTTTTTATTATATTTTTATTAGTTTTTATTCAAAAATCTCATTTCTGGACTTTACTATGAGTTTGTGTATTTTTCTGTAATTTCAGGTAAATTTAGGCTGAAATTAAGGGACCTGAGCAAAAATCTGATTCAGAGGCTGAAAAAGGACTGCAGATGCTGTTGGATTCTGACCCTCCTGCACTCGAAATCAATTTTATGGAGCTACAGAAGCCCAATTGGTGCGTTCTAAATAGCGTTGAAAAGTAGACATCCTGGGCTTTCCAGCAATATATAATAGTCCATACTTGGCCCGAGATTTGGTAGCGCAAACTGGCGTTTAAACGCTAGCTCCTTACCCTTTTCTGGCGTTAAACACCAGAACTGGCATAAAAGTTGGAGTTAAACGCCTAAACTGGCACAAAAGCTGGAGTTAAACGCCAGGAATAGCCTATGCATCTGAAAGCTTCAGTGCTCAGCCCAAACACACACCAAGTGGGTCCCAGAAGTAGATTTCTGCACTATCTATCTTAGCTTACTCATTTTCTGTAAACCTAGGTTATTAGTCGAGTATAAAAACTACTTTTAGAGATTCATTTTGTACCTCATGACATTTTTACATCTGAATTTTGTATCTTCTACGGCATGAGTCTGTAAACTCCATGGTTGGGGGTGAGGAGCTCTGCTGTGTCTCGATGGATTAATGCAATTACTACTGTTTTCCATTTAATCACGCTTGTTTCTATTCTAAGATATTCACTCACACTTCAACATGATGAATGTGATGATCCGTGACCCTCATCACCATTCTCAACCTATGAACGCATGCCTGACAACCACTTCCGTTCTACTTTAGATTGAGTGTGTATCTCTTTGGTTCCTGGTTCACGAGTTTGATTGCCTCTCCTGACAACAGAGCATTCAATTCTGTGAGATCAGAGTCTTCGTGGTATAAGCTAGAATCAATTGGCAGCATTCTTGAGATCTGGAAAGTCTAAACCTTGTCTGTGGTATTCCGAGTAGGATCCGGGAAGGGATGACTGTGACGAGCTTCAAACTCACAAATGTTGGGCATAGTGACAGTGTGCAAAAGGATCAATGGATCTTATTCCAACACTAGTGAGAACCGATAGATGATTAGTCCTACGAAACCCGTAGCTGGACCATTTTCACTGAGAGGACGGATGGTAGCCATTGACAACGATGATCCACCAACATACAGCTTGCCATGGAAGGAGCCTTGCGTGTGTGAAGAAGAAGACAGTAGGAAAGCAGAGATTCAGAAGACAGAGCATCTCCAAAACCTCAACCTGTTCTCTATTACTTCATAACAAGTATTATTTAATCCATGTTCTTTTACTCATTCCAATTAATACTGAGAATTATTATTGATATCCTGACTAAGAGTTACAAGATAACCATAGCTTGCTTCAAGCCGACAATCTCCGTGGGATCGACCTTTACTCACGTAAGGTATTACTTGGACGACTCAGTGCACTTGCTGGTTAGTTGTGCGAAATTACAAAAGTGTGATTGTGATTTCGTGCACCAATCATCAAAACCAAAACAACCACCTTCTTAACCCTCAGAACAATTCTCATCAACAACAACCACACCCCACACAACCAACTCAACAAGACTCTTGGAGACTTTCTCCCCTAGTTGATTCGATATCAACTAAACAAGTCATGCGTACGCAAGCTTGCAAGCGTGCGCATGATTGATAGATTGGTCCAACGTGGTACGTGGTCCTTTTCACGTTGCAGGTCCCTCTCTATGCTTCCAGAGAGCCTTCTATTCATGTTAGAGAGCATTCTGCTTGTCACAGAGAATATTTTGCTTGTTACCTTCTATTCTCTTTTCTTCTCTATTTCTTTCTATTTTCCTTCTAAAGTTCCTGTAATCAATGAAATTCAACTAATCAAAGTAACGTTCATTCTAACCTAAAATCATTTCTTATTCAACAGGAGTTCTTAATAAATCAACTGAAATAATAGAAGAAAAAACACCAAAGATGCGAATGCATTAGTCAGACACTGCAAAGGGGCCAGCTTTACTTGCCCAAACAAGTAACTGTTTCTGCAAATCTCTTCAACTATCACTATCTTTCCTGAAAGATAGATCCTAACAAACTTCCGAGATGAAGGGAACGGTTATTTATCAATAAAGGTGGAACTACTCCAACAAAGATGGTTAATCACTCTATTATAAATACACTGACACCCCTCAGGTATACTCACGTTCTAATCTACTAAAGACCTGCGTAAAACTTTTGCTAATTTTAAGCATCAGAGTCTCTTACAAGTACCACCTCTAACCTCCTCACCGATAATTTGGACGGTAGCACCTCAGCACAAGAACAAGTCCGACACTGTCCCACAAAGAATCTCGACCTCACGTTTAAATCCAAATCATCGTTTTAGATATCGTTCGAAATAGTTTTATTCTTTATTGTAACAAATTTTGAATAATCATAGTTGTCAGAACCGAACTTTGTATTTTCAATCGGTTCGGTCGGACCGGTCTTGACCGAGTTTTGACCGGTTTTCAACGGTTTATAGCGGGTCTGACTGGTTCGTATCGATTCTCTTTCTTATACGGTCTAATTATCGGACCGGACCGGTATAGGGTCCGGTTTACCGGTTTTTCGGTTGAACCGGCCGGTCCGGTCCGGTTTTTACAACAGTGTGAATAATTCTTGGTGGTTAATTTAGGAACCTTGTTGTTAGTTATTTTATTTATTATTTTATTACAAAACAATTTTTTAATTGAATTACAACCAAACTAGTTGAACTAATAAATTAATAATTAAAGCAATTCCATAATCGGTTCAATTTTTAAAGCTTTGAAAATGGCACACATATGTGTTTTTTTTTTTACTTTTTACGCTGCGACTTCGAATCTGTCCGACTGTCCCTCTGAACCTTTCCCATCCCACACCGACGGCGGATGAGAAAAGAGAAAGCGCTTCATTGCTGACACACTAAACTAATGGCCATCGCAATACGTTGCATTAAAGTTTCATTCTTTGGTGCAGTTCTTCGCCCCCTTTACATTTCCCCCACAACCCCAATTGAAATGGAATCCAATTCTCTTCTTTCCTTTTTTAATTTGGAGATCTGCTCAATTGTTTTTCTGAATTGGGTTTAATTGAACTACAATTCGCTTCCTATCTGGATTTTCATTTCAAATTGCAATCGAATTAGCTCAGTAAGCCTTCAAAAAGTGCAGATTGTGCAAACTAGTGGGTCTATTTTTGGTTCTATCGGATCTCTCGTTGTTCATGTCTCATTGAATTTGTTACCCTTTAAATTTTAACACATCTTCTCACTTCCAGCAAAGTAAAAAAAGAAGGGATGCTGTGAATAAGCAAAGGAGTTATTTGATTTTTAGTAGTAGAAATTATTAACTAGTTGAGTTTATTTTGGAATTCTGTTTTGATTTGTTTGCCCCTTTTGTTGTGTATTTGGCTGAAGCATAAAAAATGGGCGATGCTTTGGGTTCTGATTTGATCAGTGATCTTCCTCAGAGCATCGTGGAGAGCATCCTGGTGCGGCTTCCAATAAGGGATGCTGTGAAAACTAGCATCTTATCGAGCAAATGGAGGTACAAATGGGCTTCCATTACTCAACTTGTCTTCGACGAAAAATGCGTCGATAGTTGCAGTGACCGAGATGTTGTTGAGAAAAGTGTTGTCAAGTTCATCACCAGATTGTTGTTTCTTCACCAAGGACCAATTCATAAGTTCCAAATCACGATTTCGTACTTTCAGAGCTGCCCCGAAATAGACCAGTGGATTCTTTTCCTCTCAAGGAATGATATTAAGGAGTTGGTTCTTGAATTAGGAGAAGGCGAATTCTTCAGGATACCATCCTGCCTTTTCAATTGTAAGAAATTGTCTCGCCTCGAGCTTTTTCGATGCGAGTTGGATCCGCCTCTTAGTTTTAAGGGATTCTTGTGTTTGAGGAGCCTAAACCTTCATCAAGTTCTGATATCGCCCGATGCAATCGAAGGCCTCATTTCCAATTGCCCTCTCTTAGAGAGCTTATCATTGTCGTACTTTGATAGCTTAGCTCTTAGTATCCGCGCTCCCAACCTCAAGTACTTGTATCTTGAAGGTGAATTCAGGGACATATGTCTTGAAGATACTCCACTTCTCGTTGAAATCTCCGTTGCTATGTATATGACTGATGACATCGCTGAGCACTTTGAGCAGAGCGCAAGTTGCAATTTTCTTAAGTTTCTTGGTGGCGTGCCTAACCTTGAAAGGCTTGTTGGCCATATCTACTTCACAAAGGTAACCCTTTCTTTTGCTCTGAACCTGTTTTCTTAGCATGTATGCAAAATTCTTTTTCTGATTCCTTTCTGCTTGTTTTTCAAGTATTTGAGCATAGGTAATGATCTAGGATGTCTTCCAATAATATACAAGAATTTGGAGACCATCGAGTTAAATCAAGTAAGTTTTGAAGATATGAAAGAGATACTCGTTGTTCTTCGCTTGATTACCAGCTCTCCCAATCTAAAGGAACTTCAAATTTCAGTAAGTCCTTATTCGTTGCACACGCAGATTATTTTCCCCTCAATTTTCAGTAATGATGAGTGGTTTCTGTCATCAAGTTTTGTAGATCATGTCTCAATTACGTATTGACTAAATTGGCAATTTAGTTCCTTAGATTCATGTAACATCAGTTTAGTCTTTGAATGTTTTCTGATATCAATTTAGTCCTGCAAAAATACATAAGACATCAATTTAAGTACTAAAAGATTTATAACATCAATTTAGTGCAACATCCATTTAGTCTCTGAAAATACATTTGACCAATTTGCTACTTTAGAGAATGTTTGGATGGAGTTATTGGATAGGGGAAACCGGGAAAGTAATTTTAGAGAGAATCTAACATGTTTTGCGAAAGGAGGTAATGTAATGACCTCATCCATCCAAAAAATTTTATAAATGTGAATAATATATTTACTTCATCCAAATAAAGAATTTTGTAATTGAGGAGAATCTAATTGAAGCATTTTAATTATTATAAGGGTAAAGAACTGTTTTAGTCCCTAACATTTGGGTTAAGTTCTAATTTCGTTCCGAATGATTGAAGCGTCCTATTTTTATCTTAAATATTTTATTTTGTTCTAGTTTTAGTCTTTTGGTCAAAGTTTAATTTTTTCTTAAAAAAAAAAATATCCTTTCCTCTGTTATTATTTCTTTTAGGTAGTGAACAAAATTGTAAATATAATGATCATGGTGGTAGTTGTAGTGATTTGAGGGTGATAGTGACAGAATAATAAGATTAGAAGAAGATTATAATGGAGGAAAAATGATATTTTTTGAAAACTTTTAATTTTGAAAATGGACTAAATAGGATGAAATAAAATGTTTGAGAATGTTTCAAATGCTACGAATGAAATTAGGACATAATCCAAACTTTAAGGACTAAAATAGTTCTTTACTCTTATTATAATTCTCTAAAATGAGAAATACCTTATTCAAATGCAACTTAGTCTTAAAAATTTAAATTTTTGTAGGGCATATTTTATACCAATTTCCTTTTGCAGGGTTCATCAAACATACCAAGTGCCACAGATGCACCAGACTTGGATTTTTGGGAGAAAGAGTGCTCTTCAAAATGTAGACTAAGCCATCTTAGAGTCGTGCAGTTGACAGATATGTGTGGTGTGCCACATGAGATGGAGCTTATCAAATTCTTGCTTGCCTCATCTCCTGTGCTCGAGACAATGAGTATCATTCCTTGTATATATGTTGTGGAAAGTCAATTAAAAATGTTAACCGAATTGGTGAAGTTCCGACGTGCTTCTGCCAAAGCAGAAATTGTTTTTGTCCGTGAGTAATCAATCTTGTGGACTAGGTAATGAAATGCATTATTATATATGTCAATGTCACCTTCTGTGGTTATAGTGTGTATAACAACATTCTGAAATAAGACTACTTGTAAATTATCAAGCAAAAGTAGAAATTTGTATCTATGGATGGAAAAACGGATACATATATATGCAGGATAGATGAATTTGTCAATTTTCACCAATTTCCCATCATCCATGGTTGCTGTTCTTGCCATTGTTACGGTGATTCTATGCCTTGAATCTATGTCCTGTCTCTTGTTGCCATAAGGAATATAATATTCCAAATTGTATGTTTTGACTCATTTAGAATGCTGAAAATGCAGCTGTTATGCTCAGTCTTAACTCTTAAACCTTATAGTCAGCAGTAGATAGTCTTTCAATTATATAAGTTCAGTTACATGCTATTATTTCTAAAATGGTTGATTAGAGCAGATTATATAGTATGCTTTTAAATGGAACAGGATTCTTAACCATCTGTTGTAATGCCTTCTTTTTTTGGTTTTTCATGTTATTCCTAATCCAGCAAATTAAAAACTAATTTGTTGCATATCAGAGCTCAATTTAAGAGTTTGTCATTGATCAATAGAATGTTGTATGCACAAAATGATATTCGAACTCCTAACACTTAATCGGACATGTGAGCTAACTCCTCACACTTGTTTTGTTGCCTGCTTTAGTTTGTCTTTTTGTTCTCTCATGAGAGTCATTTCACACTTTAGAGGACAAAGCCCCAGCCCAACAGCAGCTGCTATACACAGATGATTATTTAACTATATCTTTTAATTATTTAGTAACTCTTTTATTGATACTATCATATATATTAAAAAAAATCTGTTATTTATACTTGTTATTATTGGACCCCACATACCCTTGTTAATATGCAATTTGAAAGTTGAAATAGATTTAAAAAAAAATTAAAATTAGAGGACTAGCATGACTACAAATGGTTCATAAAGAAAACATGGTTGAAAAGAAAATCCCTTGAAATTCAATAAGGCAGTGTTCAATTTAAAAGAGCGGGAGTGGGTGGGAGGAAGAAAATGAGCATTGTTCATACCTGGATATAAGGCAGCCCAACCTAATTCATCCAACCAGTATCTATTGGGTGGATTGGGCTGCCATCGTACGACTTGGACCATTCACCAAAAGCCTCATCATCCTTGACTAGGTTTAAGTGGGTTGGACTACCTACACCCTGGTCCCATGACCCAATAGTCGGCCAGACTTGGAACCAAGCCAAGAGCTCTCTTCGCTAGTTTGGTTATCACCAAAACAAGGGCATAACTCCACACACCGCAGGGGGTAACTTAGGATGGCAATGAGTATTTATGGGAGGTGGTATCTGTTCATACTGACCCAAAAATATAAGAGGGAGGTCGTACATGGCAACACAAAGATTGACTTTGTTTATTTTAATGAGCAACTAACTTTTAAGATATCTCTCATTTATCTAGAAAGGAGATCTCAACAACTTCTCTAGAAAAAGAGAATGGTTATCCACCATCAAAGGTGAAACTATACTAAAAGGTGGTTATTTATTCTATTATAAATACACTGACACCCTCAGATATATTCAGAACCCAATCTACTAAAAACTTGCCTAAAATCCTTACTAACTTAAGTATCGGAGTCCTTGCAGGTACCACCCCCAACTCCTCACAAGGAACTCGAATGGCGGTACCTCGACACTAACAGAAGTCGGACGCTGCTCAAAAGGAGTCTAGACCTCACGTTCAGCCCAAAAGTGACCTAATTTTAGGTAACCCTCAGAACATTGGCGCCGTTGCCGGGGACTTGGAAGTCTACATCCAATCATGGTAGACGATCAGTTCGAAGACGGACATACGGCATCCGAATCTGAACCAAAGCACCATAATGATGACCAAGCACTCATGATACCTCAATGACTGAATAGAACAGGTGACCCTAACGCAGAGGGAATGTCAGGAAACTCTCAATCCAGGTGAATAAATTCGGAGGTACATCCACCCGAGAATGAGGAGCCTTTGCACCCAAAAAAAATCATAGGACTCATACACGGGCATCATGGCCGATTGGAGCAACTTGAGCAGGAGATAGAACGGGAACGAGAAGTTGAAAAAGACCTGTGAAGAGAAGTATAACGTCGAACAGAATTAGAAGAAAAATGTCTAAAATTAAAAGCCAGCCTAGAAAATTGGAACAATCATACAAATCGAGAGGGAAGTCCTTTTGGTGGAGAAGATCCATTCATAGAAGAAATCATGCGGACTAAGGTTCCAAGGAATTTAAGAGTTCCGACATGGACCTCTATGATGGAACAATCAACCCAAGACATCATCTCAGTAATTTTAAAAGTTGGATGTATTTGCTTGATGCGTTCGATGCGACCTGTTGCAAAGCTTTTCCGAGAACGTTAACTAAAGCAGCGATGAAGTAGTTTGATAGCTTACCACTTAGGTCAGTGACCTGTTTTGACGATCTCGCAATGAAGTTTCTCACCCGATTTTTCATTCAGAAAGTCAAACAAGAGGTCGGAGAAACACTCCAAGCTTATATGGAAAGATTCAACAAAGCTTGCTTAGAAATTAGAATTTACCTCCAGAAGCAGTAATAATGGGGTTAGTTAATGGCCTCAAAGAAGGGCATTTTCTTAATCCATATCAAAGCGGCATCCAACCTCTTGTTATGAAGTACAAGAACGAGCGGAAAAGTACATCAACATGGAGGATAATTTCTGACTTAGAAAACCAGTTCCAAGGCAAAACCTTCATTATCAAACTCGGGATAAAGATAAGGATGCAAAGAAAAAGGATGAATATTTCCCGGACAAGCCTCGAAGATACCATAACTACACCCTGCTCTAAGTCTCTCTTGTCGACATCTATAGAAAAATCTGCCACACTGAAAAACTTTGACCCCCTCGTCCCAACAATAACAAGAAAGCTGGAAGTCAAATGGAATACTGTGAGTATCACAAATTATATGGGCATTCCACCAATGATTGCTATGACTTGAAAAATGTGATAAAAAAAAACTGGCCAGAGAAGGTCGGTTAGAAAGGTACCTCGTAGAAAGGTCGGACGACCTGGGAAAAAGGAAGAGAGGCGATGAAAATTCAACGAGATCGGCCACGACAAATCCCTCATAGGCACATCCACATGATAGTTGGAGGATTTGTAGGAGGAGGAGTAACCAAGTATTATCAATGCATCAGCCTACAATGCATTGATAAGTTAGACAATCTTGAACCGACTAGCTGCAGTCGTCTCTACTCCCCATCTCTGCATGAATTTCCCGACTTCAGAGGGAATCGCTACCGTAAGAGGAGATTAGAGATTGGCATGTAAAATTCGGTCAAACCGTAATTAATTAAATAATAAATTAAATATGAGCGAATATGGTTAGAAAATTTATCAATTGGAGTTTCATAATTTAAATAGGATTTTTGGACTCAGTGAATTTTTTTTAGTCGAAAAACATAGTTTTCAGCGTAAAAACGCACACTGGAAATTTGACCGGCAGTACCGGCTGAGAGCTATCCGGTACTGCAGCTGAGAAAATTAATTATGAGTGGAAAAGGTTAAAAAGTTAAATATTTGTTGTTAAGATGGTAAAAATAATTAAAACGCACATTAAAACATTAAACTTAAAGGTTTTTGCCCAAAGTTGGGCCAAACAGACTAAACCAAGTGAACTGGACCCAAGTGGGCCCAAACCCACATATATAACCCTTCACATTAAACCATTTCCGCATCATTTCTTCCCCCCTTTGATGTGTTCCATGGTGAGAGAGAAGAGAAAAGATGGAAACCAAAATCCTAACCCCCTTTGATCTTCAAATCACCATAACTTTCTCTGTGGAGCTCCAATCGACGAGCCGTTTGCGGCCACGCGTCGCTCTTCTTGCCCTCTTCGATTTTTCTAGGCATTGTGGTGAGTATTTCTTTTCACTCTACCCAATTTTTGGTTTTCTTTTTAAATTAGAATTTGGTTGTGGGTTTTGAGAAATTTTGTGGTTTTGATTATTTAGGAGTGCTCTAGTATGAGCCATTGGTGATATTCATCACAAAAAATTCAGTGGATTAAGATAAGAAATCACTAACCCTTGCAATTTACTAGATTTCATAAACCCTAGGTTGATGTTTGTACGATATTGGTTATGTTAGCGTTGTGGGGTGAGATTTTGGTGCTCTTGGAAACTTGAGTTTGATTTGTGGACCTCTTGGTAAAGCTCGGAGCTAGTGCTTGGTGGATAATTTGCAAGGAAAGGGCAAATTATTGTGACTACAAGCGGTACGGTTTAAGTTTCATTTAAGTACCGTGTGGTGTGACGAGAATTTCTAGGTTAAATGCCCCTAGGATTAAGTTTAAATTGTGTGTTTGATTGGAATTAATGTGTATAGATGACATGCTATAAAGAACAGTGATTTGGGTATGTATTGTGTGATTTTGCATATTTGGGTGTTGTGAAATTGAGGATTTGGATGATGATAGTATGTGTTGAATTATGTATATATATTGAATTGATGAATTGGGCCAGGGGCCGTGAATCTTGGGCCGGAGGCTGGAAAGAGGTAAAGAAGGTAAGTGGTGTTTGTATAGTGTGATGATATATGATATTGAATGGATTTTAGATATTGAATGTGTGAATAATTGGTATGATTATTGAATAATGAGAATTGAGGAAGTGGTGTGTGGAACTTGACGATTTTGGGTGGAATTATGTAGATGAAGTAGGTTTGGAATTGGTTCAGTATAACTATGTGAATGTGGCTGGTTTGTGGCCAATTTAATGATTGAAAACTGTTTTGGCTTGTGAACCTTGGAAAGATTGGTAAATTCTAATTTTAGGTAAAAACTGATTTTTGACCAAATTCAGTGGTCCGTAACTCAATCTTTGGAATTGGGAATTCTTTGAAATTATATTTTTATAAAAGAGCATTTAAAGATCTTTCCAACGGTTCAAGAATGGTTGAAAAAGGAATTTTGTGAAAAAAGCTATGAGGTTTTGAAAATTGGACCGAAAAACTGATTTCTGCAACATATCAGATTTTCTGTTTTCTTATATGGATGCGTACGCGGCCTTTGATATGTGTACGTGGGCATTGGCCTTTGCCAAGTGCCTCTGCGTACGTGGATATCGCATGCATATGCATCATGGTTCAAAATTGGGATCATGCATACGCGACACCATGCATACATACGCGACTTACTAAAATTTCACATCATGCGTACACGAACGTTTGCATGCGTACGCAGATCCCAAGTTTTCAGCCTGTGCTTACACACACCTCCCAGAATTTAGAAAAATATATTTTTATTACGTTCAACCATTCTTTTGTCCTCCCAAACCTTTATAAACGTCGATAAGATTCTAGAGCCGGTAAAACTAAGTATAAAGGAGCTAAGAACAAGACCTAAAGAGTGAGTTAATGAATTAAAGTGAAAGGGAGCTAAGTGTGGCTTGAACTTATGAAGAACGCCCTAAGTGTGGGTTGAAATTATAATGAGAATGACATAAGTGGAGGTACTGATGAGATGAGGTTTGAGATGTGTGATGGACACTATATCCCGGGATGAATAGATGAGTCGAGGTTGAGAATTCCCCCTAGTTATGGTGGTTATAAATAAAGAGATACAGATTTAAAGCCTGCGAGGTGTACAGGACACCCACCCTGCGAGACTGACGTGGCGGAAATTGGCGAGTCAAGAAATTATTATAGAGATACGTTGCAAGTATAGTTCTTAACCAACCAAAAATCTTCTTATCAATTTAGAAGGGTTGTCACAAAATTAGAATTAAAATACTGGGGGTATGAATCCCAGGTCGTCTCCCAACGAGTTGCAGAAAGATGTGCTATTTTATTAATCAGATGTTTTCCAAAAGGGTTTGAGTTGATAGACAGGAAATTAAATCAGAGAATTTATGTGATTTAAATAAAAACCTTGACCGGGAGTAGATTAGTTGGAAGTCCTATCCTTGATGGAGTTCTCCCAAGATCAATTGATAATTGAAGGTTGCCTGCTCAATTATCCTTTACTAGATAAAGGAAAGTTAAACAAGTTGGAAGCCAGTTTCTATTCACAAGTTCTAATCATCTCCCATGGGAAAGACTAGTGTCAGTGATTAGAGGGCGACCCAACGCTAAAACCAACTATAATTTTACTCTTGAGCATCCAACTCAAGGTCCTCCTTTCAATCAACTCCCAATGAAGTTATGGAACTACTCGCTCATTATGAATGCAAACTTCGCAAAATAAGAAAGGGAAATAAAGAAAGACATGATAAATAATAATCAAAAGGATCAATTAAAAATAAAATAGTTCTTGTACTAATAAATTCTAAAAATAATCCAACAGTAACTCTGAATAAATTAAGGATATGAAAGAATAAGTGACAAGTAAGGAAACAAACTAGAATGATGAAGTCTTGACGGAGGTAATAACTCTTCTCAATATCCCAATCCAAAAAGCAATAAAATCAAAATCCTAAGAACTATGAATGTGTAGAGAGAAAACCTAGAGGAGGAGTAAAATCAGATCTAAAACTAAAATTATGCGGAATGAATGTTGTCCTCAGGTCTCTGCATGTTCCCTGGCTCTAATCTACTTTTCTGGGCTGAAAAATGGGTCAAAACATGGCCCAAAATCGCCCCCAGCGAATTCTGCAGATTCTGCAGATCGCGCACGTCACGCGATCGCGTCATCCACGCGTTCGCGTCCTCCAGCATTTTGCCTTGCCACGCGTGCGCGTCGTCCACGCATTCGCGTCACGTGCGCAGTTTACAATCCATGCGTTCGCGTCAGGCACGCGAGCGCATCACTGCAATTTCCTCCATTTTGCGCGGTCGCGTGAGCCATGCGCCCGCGTCACTTCTCGCTGGTCATCTCCTTAATTTCTTGTGTTCCTCCCATTTTTGCAAGCTTCCTTTCCAATCTCCAAGTCATTCATGCCCTATAAAGCCTGAAACACTTGACACACAGATCACGGCATCGAATGGAATAAAGGAGAATTAAAATACATAATTAAAAGTTTCTAGGAAGCAAGTTTTCAATCATGGAATAATTTTGGGAAGGAATTGTAAATACATGCTAATTTAATGAATAAGTGGGTAAAGATTTGATAAAACCACACAATTAAACACAATATAAACCATAAAATAATGGTTTATCAGAGACGAATAATGAGTTTAAGAAGAGATACAGGTTGTTCTGCCTGCGAGATCATAAAAGTGATGGTGAAATTGTGAAAGGTTATACGATGTTATGATAGGGTACTAACCCTGCGAGAAATACAGGCTATCCTGTCTGCGAGGTGTACAGAGCACTTAACTCTGCGAGGTGTGTAGGACACTCAACCTTGCGAGATTTCCCTCTGTCTGTGAGGTGCACAAGGCACTTACCCTGCGAAATATACAGAGCATTAACTCTGCGAGGTGTATAGGGCACTCACCCTGCGAGGCTATCCTATATAGCGAGTAAACAATAGAGAGGACTATGTCTGAGTTAGCTACCGAACATGTCGGGTTGGCTATATAACCGACAGATGATATCATTGGCCACAAGGCAGACATTCGTCATTTGCATATGTTTGATTTGTTTGGATTTGCCTATTTGTTTTGGATTGCTAAATCATATATGCTAGGTTACCTGATTATATGCTACTTGTTCTACTTGTATCTTAATTGTGTATTACTTGTCTGTATTGTTTGTGTTTGTACAACTGAGAGGTCCCTCATGCTGGTGCTGGTTGACGTTGGGGGTTGTTCTTGTTGAAATAAAATAATGAGATGATTAATTTAAAATGATGATTATTGAATGAAGTAACTTGAGCTCCCTAGGAAGACGCAGTGAAGAGATTTCACTTGCTCTAGGTAGAGAATGAAAAAATTGATATTTAAACGCTGAGTTTAAATTTACTAGCTATGGTTTGGTTTGGAATTGAGTGTTAAGAGATAACTTGATCTCCTTGGGTAGACCCAGTAAAGAGATTTCACTTGCTCCAGGTAGAGAATGAGATAATTGATATTTAAACGCTGAGTTCAAATTTACTGGATATGGTTTGGTTCGGAATTGAGTGTTAAGAGGTTTGGAAAGGAGGGAAAGATGAGGAGTTGACTAGACTTAGTATCCCCTAGAACAGTTGCCTAATTCATGGATTATTGAGAACATAAGATGAATGAATGAATAAAGAAAGTTTAGGATGCTTAGTGAGTTTTTATTATAGTGGATTGTATTTATTTAGCACTTTTACCATACTAGAAACCTATCGGTCGGGGGTTCTCATTCCATATATATCTCTTGTTTTTCAGATGCATGTCCAGGTGCTCAGAAATGAGCTGTGGTTCATCTGAGAGATGGCGAAGACCTTTATATTCTCTGCTTTATATTTTGCTTAGAATCTCTCCACCTTTATTTTGAAAAATTTATATTTTGTATTGATCTCCTTTAGGACTTGCTTATAGAGGCCTTTATGTATCATTTGGGAGAGACTAGGAGGTACTGTTGTCAACTACTTTTATATCATACCCTAGCCGGCCTAAACTTCGCAGGTCGCGACTAGTGGCTATTTACTTATGTTATACATATATACTTTGTCTTATTATTACTCTTCTTTATGGCTTTATATTCGTATCATTTTCGATTCATGCTTTATCTTCTAATTGTCAATACGTGAGTGTTACGACTTCGTGATTTTATTTTTACTCTTTTCAGCCTTCTCGATTTATACTTCCTTTCAATTATATATATATGTATGTATGTATATGTATGTATGTATTATAATCCACCTGAGATTCGTACCACATTATTATTATCGACTTATGACTCGAGCATAAGGATTTGAATATTAGGGTGTTACATTATGGTATTAGAGCAGTTCGTCTTCGTGAGCTTGAGGGATGGATTGCTTATGCTTCAATGCATACTCTGAATTGTGCCTGTGCTATTTAAGATATCTGACTGATATGTTTAGCATAAATTCTGTGAGTATACTTTTGGGGAATTAAAGTATATAAGCTGAGATACTGAGACTGATCACCTTGATATCACTTGTTTTGTGTGGATAGGACCTGAAATGGCAACTAGTAGATGGGGTCGCGGACGAAAAGGATATGAGGAACCCGCTCCTACTGGCAATCAAGCCAAATTTCTGGCGGTAATGACCCAGCTTATCAACATTATGCAAGCTAATGTGGTGGCTGTCAACCAAGTGATGGAAAGGATGAACGGAAATGGGATTGGTAACGGAGCTGGAGGAAGCTCAACTGCAGGTCCTATGACATTGGCAACCTTTCTAAAGGTTAATCCTCATACCTTTAGAGGATCAACTGATCCTCTGAAAGCCGGCAATAGGTTTAGAGCAATGGTGAGATCTTTGCAGGTGCAACACGTACCTGATGGCAGGAAATCACATCTGCATAAACTACCAGCAAGTATATCGGGTCGCATCAAGTAGTAAAACTCAAAAGAGTGAGGTTGATCCCATAGGGATTGATGAATCAAGTAATTTTAGTTGGGTAATAAGTCTAGTCAAGCTAATATTGAAAGGAGTTTGGTGAAATTAATTTAACAGAACATAAATTACAAGAAAGTAAATGCTGGAAAGTAAAGGACAGAGACTTAAATGGAATAAAATGTAGAGTACTAGAGAAATAAATGCTTCAAAGTAAATGACAAAAACTTAAATGGCGGGAAATGTAAAGATATGAAACTTTAAAGAGCAAGAAATGTAAATGACTTGAATCTTAAAGTGCAAGAAAGTAGAGCACAAATGTAAATGGCAATGGAAATGTAAAGTGCATGAAAAGTAAAGGAGGAAGCAGTAAACAATTGCAATTAAAGTAAATTCAGGGTAATCTAAATTGAAGAAAATCAAAGAGAAAGATTTATTAGGGATTGGGGATATCATAATCCATCATGAATCAAATGGGTCTCAACTTCATTCTCAATCATATGAGTAGTTCTATGGTGGATTGTAATTGGTTGGATGCCAATTCCTTGGCAACCCAATCTCTCTAATCACAATCAATCTTGCCAATTCCTTGATCTAATTGTCATGAGAAGAGGTTAAGCACATTCTCTTATCCATAAGCCACACAAACTCTCAAGACCTCAATTCCTCCCGAATAGTGTTGGTCAAGAGAATTGTGAAGGATAGAGCTCCACTTCTAATGCTTATGATTCTCCTTCCGAGGCTCACACAAGCATTCAATTGACTGAAACCCCCCTTCCAGAGTGAGTGAATCTCAATAAGCATAGAAGGTATCCAATAACTACACAAGCGGATTGAGAAGAAGAAGAATTTCATTCATTTATTCAGATTACAATAGAGTTCCTCCCCCTAATAAAATGGGAGTTTAGTTCATCATTGCTCAATCAAACAGAAAGGGAAAGAAAGTACGTAAAACTAATGAAAGTACAAAAGAAAATGATTTCAAGGCTTCCCAATTAGGGTCCCTGCTTCCCAGCCTCTTTTCTTAACTCAAAATCTATCCTATTTATACACTTTTTCAATCAAACTTCAAGTCTTTGGATGTGGGCTTTGGCCGTTGTTGAAGCAAGTGAGGAGTGGCTTTTAGTGACGTTGGCATGGGTGTTAGTCAACTAACGTTCACAATCTTGCATGGGTTCCATTGGAAATGAGCTCAGCATGGGCATTAGTCACTAACGTTCGTGTGCACTAACAGTGGCCAACGTTCCCTTTAAAACCATTGAGGAATGTTTGTGCCAATGTTAGTGCACCAACATTGCCACCAACGTTTGCCTGGTCACGCGTACGCGTCGCTCACGCGTACGCGTTGCTGATTAGTTTTCCATGCATTTTTCTTTGAAACTATCAAAGACGTTAGCGACAACGTTTGCACACCAACTCTTTCTTGGTCACGCGCACGCGTCGCCCACGCATACGTGTCAAAGCTGGATTTTTGCATTTTGCACGTGCGCGTCACCCATGCGTGCGCGAGACTTGCTATTTTTTCCACTTTCACACGTACGCGTCATCCACATGAACGCGTCACATCAAATTTTTCCAACTCCAAATTGAGATTTTATCGAAGACGTTGGTGTGCAACATTTGTGGTAACGTTGGTGAGCTAACTTTGGCTACCAACGTTGCTTCGTTCTCCTCTAGCAACGTTTGAGGCAACGTTGGTGAGTCAACTTTGGCCACCAATGTTACCTTCTGTGCTTTTTCTTTGCTCTTCCTCTGCTTCTCCTCACCTATCATCAACCAAACAAATGCATCATAGTCTTGCCATAATCACAAGATTTTACATCATTCATGGCATTCAAGTAAATCTTGCATAAATGTCATGAAAATGCACATAATTAACAATGTTTGATTGAATCAAGATATGCATACATTTCTCATCCAAAGCTTACTTATTGCCTAAGAAAGTGCATGAAACCTAATGAAAACTAATGAGAAAGACTTGTGAAACTAGCCTAAGATGCCTAGGCATCAGTACCCGAGGGTCAGATGGTAGTGTTTGTTACTTATCAGCTAACTGGAGAAGGTCAACACAGGTGGCAGGGAACCTTCCATCTTTTGCAGCAAGGAGTTGGGACTGAGACGATCACCTAGGATATGTTCAGAGAAGAGTTTTACAAGAAATACTTTTCGAACTCTGCGAGACAACTAAAGAATTGGAGCTACTACAACTGGAGCAGGGGTCAATGACTATGGCTGCTTACACAATCAAGTTTGAAGAGCTGTGCCATTTTTCTAGAGTTTGTCAGGGTGCTCCTGAAGGATATAAGGAGTGGAAGTGTGTGAAGTATCAAGATGGTCAGAGAGATGACATTATGAGTGCTGTGGCACCTCTTGAGGTTAGGAGTTTTGCCGAGTTAGTTAACAAGAGCCGAGTGGTGGAAGAGTGCTCCAGGAAAACTGATATGGTAAGGAGTGACCGCAGGGAATCTCATGAAAGGGTTCGAGGTGAGAGTTTAGCACCGAGGAGCTTTGACTTCAAAAGGAGTGGGTATCCACCCCAATATTCCCAAGACCAAAATGATTTTCGAAGAAATGATCATCATCTGGGGCATGGTAAAGAGAAGCAGGCAAGGACTTATTCAGGTGACTTGACTTGCAAGAGTGTGGAAAGTAGCACCCAGATCAGCCGTGCAGGGCCGGATTAGGTATATGTTACAAGTGCAGGAAGCTGGAACATATCTCTCAAGATTGTCCATACAGGAAAAATCATGGAGAAGGCCGATCTCAACGAGGTTGAGGAAATCGTGAGACGGGTAAGTATGATTAAATGGTAAGATGAATGATGTGTAATCCTGAAATCACTCATCAAGCACATCAAGGCATCGAATGGAATAAAAGTGGAATAAAATTGATTAAATTAAGCACAAAATAACATGTTTTCATAATTACGCTCAATTTAGGGAGAAAACACAAAAGTATGCTATTTAGATGAATAAATGTGGGTTTATATCATGAAATCCACTCAAATCAAATCAAAATATATCGTCAAATATGGATTCATCAATGTGAATTTGGTTGAATTTGAGAAAAGAGAAAAGATGGAAACCAAAATCCTAACCCCCTTTGATCTTCAAATCACCATAACTTTCTCTACAAACCTCCAATCGACGAGCCGTTTGCGGCCAAGCGTCGCTCTCCTTGCCCTCGATTTTTTCTAGGTATTGTGGTGAGTATTTCTTTGTACTCTATCCAATTTTTGTTTTTTCCTTTAAATTCTAATTTGGTTGTGGGTTTTGAGAAATTTTGTGGTTTTGATTATTTAGGAGTGCTCTAGTATGAGCCATTGGTGATATTCATTACAAATATTCAGTGGGTTGAGATAAGGAATCACTAACCCTTGTGATTTACTAGATTTCATAAACCTTAGGTTGATGTTTGTATGATATTGGTTGTGTTAGAGTTGTTGGGTGAGATTTTGGTGCTCTTGGAAACTTAAATTTGATTTGTGGACATCTTGGTGAAGCTCGGAGCTAGTGCTTGGTGGAGAATTTGCAAGGAAAGGCCAAATTATTGTGACTACAAGAGGTATAGTTTAAGTTTCATTTAAATACCGTGTGGTGTGATGAGAATTCTTAGGTTAAATGCCCCTAGGATTAAGTTTGAATTGTGTATTTGGTTAGAATTGATGTGTATAGATGACATGTTGTAGAGAATAGTGATTTTGGGTATATATTGTGTGATTTTTCATATTTGGGTGTTGTGAAATTGAGAATTTGAATGATGATAGTATGTGTTGAATTATGTATATATATTGAATTGATGAATTGGGCCAGAGGCCATGAATCTTGGGCTGGAGGCCGGAAAGAGATAAGGAAGGTAAGTGGTGTTTGTATGGTGTGATGATATATGAGATTGAATAGATTTTAGATATTGGATGTGTGAATAATTGGTATGATTATTGAATAATGAGAATTGAGGAAGTAAGGTGTGGAATTTGATGGGTTTGGGTGGAATTGTGTAGATGAAGTAGGTTTGGAATTGGCTGAGTATAAATATGTGAATGTGGCTAATATGTGGTCAATTTAATGATTGAGAACTGTTTTGGCTTGTGAACCTCAGAAAGATTTGTAAATTCTAATTTTAGGTAAAAACCAATTTTTGACCAACTTCAGCGATCCGTAACTCGGTCCTCGAAATTGGGAATTCTTTGAAATTAGATTTTTATGAAAGACCATTTAATGATCTTTCCAACGTTTCAAGAATGGTTGAAAAAGAAATTTGTGGGAAAAGTTATGAGGTTTTGAAAATTAGACTGAAAAATTGATTTCTGCAACATATCAGATTTTTTGTTTTCTAATATGGATGCGTACGTGGCCTTTGATATGTGTACGCGGGCATTGGCGTTTGCCAAGTGCCTCTGCGTATGCGGATATCGCATGCGTACGCGTCATGGTCCAAAATTGGAATCATGCGTACGCGAAACCATGCATGCGTACGTAACTTACTAAAATTTTCACATCATGCGTACGCGGATCCTAAGTTTTCAGCCTGTGCATACGTACACTACATGTATGCGTACGCACACCTCCCATAGTTTAGAAAAATATATTTTTATGACGTTCAACTATTCTTTTGGCCTCCCAAACCTTTATAGACGTTGTTGAAATTCCAGAGCCGCTAAAATTAAGTATAGGGGAGATAAGAACAAGACCTAAAGAGTGGGTTAATGAATTGAAGTGAAAGGGAGCTAAGTGTGGCTTGAACTTATGATGAACGCACTAAGTGTGGGTTAAAATTATAATGAGAATGACATAAGTGGTGGTTCCGATGAGATGACGTTTGAGATGTGTGAAGGGAACTATATCCCGAGATGAATAGATGAGTCGGGGTTGAGAATTCTCCCTAGTTATGATGGTTATAAATAAAGAGATATAGGTTTAAAGCCTGCGAGGTGTACATGATAATCATCCTGCGAGATGAATAATGAGTTTGAGAAGAGATACAAGTTGCTCTGCCTACGAGATCATAAAAGTGATGCTGAAATTGTGAATGGTTATACGATGATATGACAGGGTACTAACCCTGCGAGAAATACAGGCTATCCTGTCTGCGAGGTGTACAGAGCACTTAACTCTGCGAGGTGTGTAGGGCACTCAACCCTGTGATATTTTTCTCTGTCTGCGAGGTGCACAGGGCACTCACCCTACGAGATGTATAGGACACTCACACTGCGAGGCTATGCTATATAGCGAGTAGACAACAGAGAGGACTAAGTCCGAGTTAGCTACCGGACATGTCAGGTTGGCTATGTGACCGACAGATGATATCATCGCCCATAGGGCAGGCATTCATCATTTGCATATGTTTGATTTGTTTGGATTTGCCTATTTGTTTTGGATTGCTAAATCATATATGCTATGTTACCTGATTATATGCTACTTATTCTACTTGTACCTTAATTGTGTATTACTTGTCTGTATTGTTTGTGTTTGTACAACTGAGAGGTCTCTCATGCTGATGTTGGTTGACACTAAGCGTTGTTCTTTTTAAAATGAAATAATGAGATGGTTAATTTAAAATGATGATTATTGAATGAGGTAACTTGAGCTCCTTGGGTAGACGTAGTGAAGAGATTTCACTTGCTCCAGGTAGAGAATGAGATAATTGATATTTAAACGCTGAGTTCAAATTTACTAGCTATGGTTTGGTTATTGAGTGTTAAGG
>NC_029789.2:104407793-104420169 GCF_000816755.2 Arachis ipaensis | reverse complement strand
TAAGGAGTTGACTAGACTTAGTATCCCCTAGAATAGTTGCCTAATTTATAGATTAGTGAGAACCTAAGATGAATGAATAAAGGAAGTTTAGGATTCTTAGTGAGTTTTTATTATAGTGCATTGTATTTATTTGATACTTTTACCATATTGGAAACCCATCGGTTGGGGGTTCTCATTCCGTATATATCTCTTATTTTTTAGATGCAGGTCCAAGTGCTCAGAAATGAGCTGTAGTTCATCTGAGAGATGGCGAAGACCTTTATATTCTCTGCTATATATTTTACTTAGAATATCTCCACCTTTATTTTGAAAAATTTATATTTTGTATTGATCTCCTTTAGGACTTGCTTATAGAGGCCTTTATGTATCATTTGGGAGAGAATATGAGATACTGTTGTCAACTACTTTTATACTGTACCCTAACCAGGCAAAACTTCGCGGGTCACAACTAGTGGCTATTTACTTCTATTATATATCTATACTTTGTCTTATTCTTACTCTTCTTTATGGCTTTATCTTCGTATCATTTTTTATTCATGCTTTGTCTTCTAATTGTCGATACGTGAGTGTTACAACTTCACGATTTTATTTTTACTCTTTTCAGGCTTCTTGATTTATACTTCCTTTCAATTATATATATATATATATATATATATATATTATAATCCACCTGAGAGTCGTACCACATTATTATCATCGACTTATGACTCGAGCATAAGGATTTGAATATTAGTGTGTTACATGCCATGAAAATGTTGGTATAGTGGATATGGGTTAGGACCATGGTAGCACGAATCCCCACACCTTCGTACTGTTGTACCAGCAAGTGCACTGGGTCATCCAAGTAATACCTGAGTGAGTCAGGGTCGATCCCACGAGGATTGTGGTTTGAAGCAATCTATGGTTATCTTGCAGGTTTTAGTCAGGCAGATAGAAGAGTTGTTGATTTTGATTTGGAAGATGGAATTATAATGATAATCTTAAAACATAGATGAATGAAAACAAGGATAAGGAATCGGTTAAGGTTTGGAGATGCTTTGTCCTTCTAGAATAACTCTGGTATCACTATCTTCTTTGCTTGTGAATGATGTCTTCTACGGCAGGCTGTATGTGATCAACGCCATGGACCGTGGTCATTAATCTCCTCTGCTACAGATTGAACGCCATTGGCCGTGGTCATCCAATCTGACGAAGGGTGAAGCCCTAGCAATTCATTCTCCTGGAGATCCTACTCAAAACGCCACAGAAAAGGTCGAATCTTCCGGATCAGAGAATGCTGCTTCTTTGGATTCTAGCCTATACCAGGGAGACCCTAATCTCCCTGAAAATTGGCTGAACCGGTATCTCAAGAAGTCCCCAATGAAGTCGTGGATTATCCGTCTGAGAGATGTATAAGCATATCTGTTGGCTCGTGCTTTCTAGTCACATATTCACACGAACCCAAGTAGACGCGGGTGTTTATCAGGCACGTTCGTCTTAGTATGATGAACAGAGTTGATTGTCACTGATCATATTATTCACCATGTTGAAGAGCGAGTATACATCTTAGAAAAAAATCAAACACGGATCGAAGGAGAAACATTAATACATTTATTAATTCATAGGACTCAGCAGAGCTACTCCCCTCAACCTAGGAGGTTTAAAAACTCATAATGAAGTAAAATACAATGGTAAAAATGTGTAAAGTGGCTAAAGATGGTGATAAAGGTTCGAATAACATAAATTTAATCCTTTAAATACTAAACAGATGACTAGTAAGGGTAAAACAGTCTATTTAGTTCTAAAATCCACTTCTGGGGCCCACTTGATGAGTGTTTGGGCTGAGCTTTGATCAGATGCACGTGCTATGAGGTCTCTTGGGCATGGAACACCAACTAGGGGTCCTCTTTGGGCGGTTGGACGCTGGTCTCTGCTCTTTTGGTGCTGGACACCTGGAAGGGGGTAGGAAGCTGGCGTTGGACGCCAGTTTAGGGCCTTCTAATCCGAAGCAAAGTATGAACGATTATACATTTCTGGAAAGCTCTAGAAGTCATATTTCTATAGCCATTGAGAAAGCTCTATTTAGACTTCTGTAACTCCATAAAAGCTCTTCTGAGTGCAAGGAGGTCAGATCCGGACAACATCTGCAATGCTTTCTCTGTCTCTGAATCAAACTTTTGCTCTAGCTCCTCAATTTCTGCCAGAAAATACCTAAAATTGTACAAAAACATAAAAACTCATAGTAGAATCCAAAAATGTGAATTTAACACTAAAATCTATAAAATCTTAATAAAAACTAAATAAAACATACTAAAAAATACATGAAAATGATGCCAAAAAGCTATAAAATATCCGCTCATCATATCATATGGAGGTATTCGGTGGTATTGTTAAGCTTGTGAGAATATGGTTGAGGGCTATATTAAGGAGGTAGTTGATAGGCATATGATGGTTGTGGTTGATAACTGTAAGGAGGTCCATCATATCCATTGAATTGGTATGCATTATGGGATGGGTTGTGATCATAGTGCACCAGAGGAGGTTGTTGCCATGAAGATTATCCATATGCTCAAGGCTCTTCCCACCTTTGATTCCCAATCCTTGATGTAAATTCTCATTGAAATTTTCATTTCCTACAACATGGTTAGGATGAAACTCATAGCCAAAATGGTGAGTATTCATAGTAAAAAGGAAAAACAAAACAAAACTATCAAGAAACAAAGAAAACAGACTCTTAAAACTAGCAAAATCTAGCAAACAAACAAAAAGCAACCTATTCACAATATTAACATATAAATAATAACCAATAACAAGCACACATTGCAATTCCTCGGTGACGGTGCCAAAAACTTGATACGAGCTAAACGTCGGCTCAGAATTTCTCAAAAAGAATTGCTTCGTCAGTAGTATAGTTTCAGAGCAACAAATAACCCGAATCAAAGTTTAATTTGTTTGTCACGAAGCCAAACCAATAAAAATACCAAGAGTATTAGATCTCAAGTTGTCTCTGAAAGGAATTATAGTGAGGTGTGCGTATTATTGATTATGAGAATAGAGGGGTTGAAGGTAAACAAACAAGAAATTAAATGGCAAGAAAGTAAGGCTAACAACTAAAGGAAGATAAATATTAAAAAGTCACTCCTGGCAAGAATTGAGATTCTAGGCTTCCTAACCAAGTCGTTAACCATAAAAATGTCAATTACCTAAAGTTAATCCTACTTCGTCATCTCTAACATCGGGAGAAAGTCAAATAAGTATAGTCAGTCTTAATCCATAGGTCTTACTCGTCAATGGAAACAACAACAACTAACAACTCTAAATCACCAATCAATATTAGACATCAACGATTCTTGTGTCACTAACGACGACATGACAATTACAAGAGCAAACCCAATTAGTTAACCTCTCATAGCGAGATAAGTCAACGGCTTAATCAATCTTAATCCATAGGTTTTACTCGTTAATGGAAATGAGATTAATTAAAATCTCTAAATTATCTATCAATTCGGATATTAGTGACTCAAGTTCACCTCAAATACTCACTTCCAAGCCAAGAGTGTAAAAATCTACCCTAAAACTAAGAGAATCATTTTCACAAACACTTAGAAAGCATAAAAATAAAATATGGTAAAATTGCAAGAATAATAAAATCTACAACTACCAAATGTAAAAAGAGCAACAATAAGTACGAAAACATAAATTGCATTAAAGAAAATCTAAATCAACAAGAGTTCATAAACTATAATGGCAAAATAGAGAAATTAAAAAGTAACAATAAGAGAATTAAGATGCTAGGATAAGAAATTGTAAAGAAAACTAAATCAAAACAAGAATTAAAACCTAAACAACGGGAAAGACTAAACCTAAAACCCTAATTTCTAGAGAAAAGAGAGAGCTTCTCTCTCTAGAATTCTAACCTAAAACATGCTAAAAACTATCCTACTGTTCTCCCCCCTTTGATCTTCCTTGAGAATTGCATCAAATACTTCAAAAATGAGTTGGATTGGACCCAAGAAAGCCTTGAAATCGTGACCCACATGTTTACTTAACTAAATCACGTGCTAACAAGCATGTGACGTCAAAATTGGCGATTTTCCAGAAGATGCGTACACATGAGGCATGCATACGCCCAACTTTGGATTCATGTGTACGCATAAGGCATGCGTACGCATGACCATGAAATGCTCCAAAACTTTATTTCTTCATGAATTCTCCACTTTTGCATGCTTTTGCTTCACTTCTTCAAGTCATCTTTGCCTTTTAAGCCTGAAATCACTCAACAAACACATCAAGGCATCGAATGGAATATAAGTGAATTAAACTTAGCAATTTAAGGGCCTAAAATGCATGCTTTTAATCATTAAGCGAAATTAGGAGAAATTCACAAAACTATGCTATTTTAGTGAATAAATTCAAGATAAGTTGATAAAATCCACTCAATTCAACCCAAAATTTACCATAAAATTGTGGTTTATAACTTTTACAACAAAATTTTGATCTCTTTGCCTGGAAAGCCTCCAACATGCTCGGGTTACACCCTGACCTCATGAGTCACAAGCTCGCTGTCTACCCTGGCTCACGATCTGTTCAACAAAAGCGACAAAAGCTCGGCTCTGAAAGAGCACAAGTCGTTGAAGAACAAGTACACGCTTTATTAGAAGCCTGGTTCATAAGGGAGGTAAAATACCCTTTGTGGTTAGCTAATGTGGTCCTCGTGAAGAAAAAAAAAACGGAAAATGGATAATGTGTTTCGATTATACCAACCTCAATAAAGCTTGTCCCAAAGACTTATACCCATTTCCTAACATCGACATCTTAGTAGATTCAGCTTCGAGGTATCAATATTTGTCTTTTATGGATGACTATTCAGAATACAACCAAATCATGATGTATAAACTGGATGAAGAGAAAACCTCTATTATCACTCCAAAGGCCAACTATTGTTATGTGGTGATGCCTTCTGGATTGGAAAATGCTGGAACAACCTATCAACGACTAATGAATAACGTATTTTTATCCCATCTCATCAAGTTGATGGAAGTCTACATTGATGACATGCTTGTCAAAACAAAAGAAGACACAACTCTTGTCTGACTTAGTTGAGGTATTCAACACAATCAAAGAGCATGGGATGAGGTTAAATCCCTCCAAGTACACTTTCACAGTAGACGCCGGGAAGTTGTTAGGCTTCACGCTCACCCAAAAGGGCATCATAGCTAACCCGGACAAATGCAAAGCTATAATTGAGATGAAAATCCTCACTTGTCTCAAAGAATTCCAACAATTAGATAGAAGGTTAGCAGCCTTTACCAGATTCTTGGCATGATCAACTGGTGAACGAATCCCCATACTTCGTACAACTGTACCAGCAAGTGTACTGGGTCGTCCAGTAATACCTGAGCGAGTCAGGGTCGATCCCACAAGGATTGTGGTTTGAAGCAAGCTATGGTTATCTTGTAGATCTTAGTCAGACGGATAGAAAGGTAGGTGGTTTGATTAATTGCGTAAAACAAAATAAGGAGATCTAAACTATGTTGACCTGTTTATAATGATAAGAAGATGGTTGAGGCTTGGAGATGATTTGTCCTTCTGGATTAACTCTGGTCTTACTGTCTTCTTCAATTGTGAATGATTTCTTCTATGGCAGGATGTATGTGATCAACTCTGTACGGTCGCGGTCGCCAATAACCCCCATATCTGAACCCTAGGGTTAGTGTGGATCCATTCTGATTGAGGGTTAAGCTACTACGGTCCATTCTCTATAATGATCCTACTCAAAACGCCACAGACAAGGTCGGATATTCTGGATCAGAGAATGCTGCGCCTTTGGGTTCTAGCCTCTACCACAGAGACCCTAATCTCCCCATACCTCGACTGAACTGGTGTCTCGAAAAGTTCCCAACGAGGTCATGGATTAGCCGTTTAAGAGATGTATAATCAAGCTGGTGGTTCGATACTTTCCAGTTACGTATTCACACGAACCCAATAAGAACACAGGTGGTTGTCAAGCACGCGGTCTTAGTATGAAGAACGAAGATGAGTGTCACAGGTCATCCCATTCATCAAGTTGAAGAACCAAGATACATCTTAGAATTGAATCAAACACGAATTGAAGAGAAACAGTAATACTTTTATTAATCTATAAAACTAAGCAGGGCTCCTCCCCTCAACATAGGAGGTTTAGAGACCCATACTAATAGAAAACACAATGATACACAAAAATATGGCATAAAAGTTCTGTAAGATTATGTAAAATATCCCTTAAATACTAAACTAATGACTAAGGATTACATAAGAAAGGGTAAAATAGTCTTTTAGTGCTAAAATCCACTTCTGGGGTCCACTTGGTGAGTGCTTGGGCTGAGCTTTGATGAGATCCACGTGCTATGAGGCCTCTAGGGTGTTGAACGCTAGCTAGGGGGTTCTCTTTGGGCGTTTGGACGCTGGTCTCTTCCTTTGGGCGCTGGACGCCTAGACTGGGGTATGAGGCTGGTGTTGGACGCCAGTTTTGGGCCTTCAATTCTGAAGCAAAGTATTGATTATTATACATTGCTGGAAAGCACTGGATGTCAGCTTTCTATTGCCATTAAGAACGTTCCATTTGGACTTCTGTAGCTCCAGAAAAGCTCTTTCGAGTGCAAGGAGGTCAGATCCAGACAACATCTGTAGTGCTTTCTCTGTCTCTGAATTAGACTTTTGCTCCAGCTCCTCAATTTCAGCTAGAAAATACCTGAAATTCCATAAAAATACACAAACTCATAGTAGAATAAAAAAATGTGAATTTAACACTAAAATCTTTGAAAATATAATAAAACTTAAACAAAACATGCTAAAAACTATATGAAAATGATGCCAAAAAGTGTATAAAATACCCGCTCATCGTCAACGCTGAAGTCTCTACCCTTGTTCTCGATACTCAAGAAAGGATGCCAATTCGAATGGACTCGTAAATGTGAGCATGCTTTTCGAACTTCCTGTGTCAACCACCAATCCTCTCCTGACCTATTCAAAGGAAAGAACTCATACTATACCTGGAAGTTGCAAGTAAGGCCATAGCTTCGGTTCTCATCCGAGAAGTTGAAAATGGACAACAACTGATTTATTTTGTTAGCAAAGCCCTGTAGGGGGCAGAACTAAACTATCAAAAGATAGAAAAGTTCGCATATGCCCTAGTACTCACCTCTAGGAGGCTCCAACCTTATTTCCAAGCTCATACTATAAAGGTCTAAACTAATCAATCTATGAAGCATATCCTCCAGAAGACAGATACTGCAAGTCAGATGCTACAATAGGCAATAGAGCTGTCCGAATTTGACTTAAGGTATGAACCTCAAACAGCAATCAAATCCCAACACCTGGCCGACTTTGTGGCTGAATACACTGGAACCTAGGGAAGTCCTACATCATAGAATTTATATGTCGATGGATCATCCAATAAAGCTGGAACTGGAGCAGAAGTCATTCTGGAGAATGAAGAAGAAACTTGGGTAAAACTTTCATTAAAATTCGAGTTTCCAGCCTCCAATAATCAAGCAAAGTACGAGGCCTTGCTTGTTGGCTTGAGGCTAGCCAAGGAGGTCAGGGCAGTAAAATTGATCATGTTTAGTAATTCTCAATCAATAGCACTTACTAAGCTAAAGATCCTAACATGAAGAAATATTTGGAAGAAACATTGGAACAACTAGCTCAATTTCAGGAAGTAGAGGTCCGACATATAACTCGAGAATTCAACATCCAAGTTGATGCCCTCTCTAAATTGGTTAGCACCAAGCCAAGGGGCAACAATAGAAGTTTGATCCAGAAAACTCCATACACCATCAGTGGCCAAAGAAGTCGACATATCGGGCACAATGGCTATCTCCAATCTAAGTTTAGGTTGGATGACACCCGTTATTGAATACCTCAAATTCGATATCATCCCTAAAGAAAAAAGGGAAGCAAGGAGGCTCATGAGGGAAACACGAAACTACACTTTGGTTCATAACATTCTTTATAGAAGAGAGGATATCTACACAAAATACCCATGAAATGTAAAAGAATACTATCTAGCTCAGATCGGACATGGCTTGGCTTTCCTAGTAGGAATTTCTTGGTGTCAAGATGGAGAGTTCGGCCCCAGCACTACTGGAATAAGGCAACTATGCACTCTTCTACCTCGTCCAATTATCCAGGTTGTACTTAACAACTATGGATTTTTCCTCCTAATATAAACTAAAAAGGATTTCATCACTCTCATTCAAAAAGAAAGGTCAGATACCTTCAACGGATCGGACCTTAAAGAAACAGTTTTTGAAATCATGAAAAGAATCGTCAAAAATGGCAAAGACCTTTCTCCCCTGAATAGCTTGGAAGAAGATCTAGCTCTATTTTTTAGAACTAAATGGTTCAATAAGTTAGATAAGATAAAAGAAAACTTTTGAAGAAAGAGGGAGATCGAGTTTACAGCAAAGCAGCTGGTAAATTTTTAGAAAGTCCCAAGAATTGGGGTAAAGTTGAGTAGGAAAAACTTTACAAAGACCTAGTATCTCGGACTCAAACTCGGAAAAGGAAAGAATAACCCCCCAACTTTGTAAAAAAGCATTCATAAATGTATATGAAATGGCGCTTCGACTTGTCAAGTCGGGGAAAGAAAACTCTTTCTTCAAGATCGGCAACTATGATCTCATATTTACCCTCATCCTTCCGATCTCTACATAACCTATGATGTCTACGAAAGGTCTCGGCATACTCATTATCAATGACAGGGATAGAAGAGAGTACGGAGGAATCTACCCAATCTAGATCAGACGGGACTTTGGACAACATGTTGTGAATTACTAAACGAGACATAAAGCTACACCTACAAATACAAAAAAAAAATTATCACTACAAGTTGGCACGTCAGGCAAGACGAACAGAAAAATCTCGACAAAATCATAGGAGGTCGAACAACCTCCAAACGTTTAGAAAAGAACTTCAAACATTTTTGAAACCCTTCTTGAACAAAGCTATCAAACAAGCATCACCACAGTTCCAATGGCACCATTTCCAAAAGAAAAATGACACCGTTTGGGGACAACACACGATAAAATCTCACATTCAAGTTCACAGCAACAACACAAGGAATAGGGAGCAAAATTTCTTAAGAAATTTTTTGCACATAAGGGAAAATGCAGAATTACCAAACAACAAACAAACAAAGAACCATTACCAACAATGGTAGCAAAAGTAATTCAAAAACAAAAACACATAGAATGAGTTCAAAAATTAAAAGAACTAACCTTGAAAGAAGATGAAGCGGGAGGAGTGCACAGCAAGACGCATACGATCCAAAACCTCCAACAAGCAAACGAAAATTTCCAAGCAAAAATTCAAGACAGAGAAATCTTGAAATGAAAAAAGGGGTTGTGAAGTACTTGTTGAGAGAAAATAAAGATTAAGAAAAAGAAAAAAAATAAAAGAGTTTGGATATTTATAAGATGCTAGGGGCAAAAGAGTAAATTCAAGCCCTTCATTAACAATGCGCACAATTACCAAGAGTAACCATAGAGAAACATGCAAATGATTACAAAAAGATGCGATGCTTCAGGTTTTTATAAAAACACGTCGAGTACCCGACTTCAAACCTTGGGAAAGGCGATGCATCCAACCTAGTATTCCTACACCATAAGGAATCAGATCGATCTACCAACGCTTGAGTCTGACCTACTAAAAATCCAGTCTCAAACAGAGACATTGTTCATATCTTGGCCCAAAAATATAGTAGGCCCAGAGTGATAAAGCCCAAATAAGAAGATTCAGCTTCTTCTACATCTATCCGACCTCATAAAGGTCGGATATGGCAACACAAAGACTGGCTCTGCTTATTTTAATAAGCAACCAACTCCTAAGATATATCCTATTTATCTAGAAGGAAAATCTCAACAACTTCTTTAGAAAAAGAAAACGGTTATTCATCATCAAAGGTGGAATTACATAGAAGGTGGTTATCTATTCATCTATAAATACATTGATATCCTTAGGTATATTTAGAACCCAATCTACTAAAAACTGCCTAAAACTCTTGTTAACTTAAGTATCGGAGTCCCTTATAGGTGTCCCCCTCCTCATGAGGAACACGGACAGCAACACCTCGACACCAACAGAAGTTGGATGCTCCTAAAAGGAGTCTGGACCTCATATTTTGGCCCAAAAACAACCCAGTTTCAGGCAACCCTTAGAACAGTATCCCTCCCCTTCCCACACCCCTTTCCCATTTAGGAAAATGCTCCCATTCTTGGTTTTTGTTTAGGAAAATGTCTCATGTCCTCGTTCCATTTCCGTGACGGGTTCTTCCATTTAATTCTCCCTACAGGAGAGATGGATATCTGTGTATCATGGATATTAATCTTTAAACATTTAAAAAAACACACAACCATAATATAATACAATACAATTTAACCAAATTTATCATATTAAAACACAACCCAGAAACAAATTTATCACAATCCACATATACATAAAATCTCTAACATACACATTAAAAGAAAATAAAATAAAAATAGTTTCCAACAAAATAATATAACAATTCTTGGTACATAGGTAAACCTAAAATTAATAATAAGCAAATATATAAGTATTACACATTTCAAACAATCATATATTTTTTTTAAATATATTAACAGAAAAATCTCGACAAAATCATAGGAGGTCGAACAACCTCCAAACGTTTAGAAAAGAACTTCAAACATTTTTGAAACCCTTCTTGAACAAAGCTATCAAACAAGCATCACCACAGTTCCAATGGCACCATTTCCAAAAGAAAAATGACACCGTTTGGGGACAACACACGATAAAATCTCACATTCAAGTTCACAGCAACAACACAAGGAATAGGGAGCAAAATTTCTTAAGAAATTTTTTGCACATAAGGGAAAATGCAGAATTACCAAACAACAAACAAACAAAGAACCATTACCAACAATGGTAGCAAAAGTAATTCAAAAACAAAAACACATAGAATGAGTTCAAAAATTAAAAGAACTAACCTTGAAAGAAGATGAAGCGGGAGGAGTGCACAGCAAGACGCATACGATCCAAAACCTCCAACAAGCAAACGAAAATTTCCAAGCAAAAATTCAAGACAGAGAAATCTTGAAATGAAAAAAGGGGTTGTGAAGTACTTGTTGAGAGAAAATAAAGATTAAGAAAAAGAAAAAAAATAAAAGAGTTTGGATATTTATAAGATGCTAGGGGCAAAAGAGTAAATTCAAGCCCTTCATTAACAATGCGCACAATTACCAAGAGTAACCATAGAGAAACATGCAAATGATTACAAAAAGATGCGATGCTTCAGGTTTTTATAAAAACACGTCGAGTACCCGACTTCAAACCTTGGGAAAGGCGATGCATCCAACCTAGTATTCCTACACCATAAGGAATCAGATCGATCTACCAACGCTTGAGTCTGACCTACTAAAAATCCAGTCTCAAACAGAGACATTGTTCATATCTTGGCCCAAAAATATAGTAGGCCCAGAGTGATAAAGCCCAAATAAGAAGATTCAGCTTCTTCTACATCTATCCGACCTCATAAAGGTCGGATATGGCAACACAAAGACTGGCTCTGCTTATTTTAATAAGCAACCAACTCCTAAGATATATCCTATTTATCTAGAAGGAAAATCTCAACAACTTCTTTAGAAAAAGAAAACGGTTATTCATCATCAAAGGTGGAATTACATAGAAGGTGGTTATCTATTCATCTATAAATACATTGATATCCTTAGGTATATTTAGAACCCAATCTACTAAAAACTGCCTAAAACTCTTGTTAACTTAAGTATCGGAGTCCCTTATAGGTGTCCCCCTCCTCATGAGGAACACGGACAGCAACACCTCGACACCAACAGAAGTTGGATGCTCCTAAAAGGAGTCTGGACCTCATATTTTGGCCCAAAAACAACCCAGTTTCAGGCAACCCTTAGAACAGTATCCCTCCCCTTCCCACACCCCTTTCCCATTTAGGAAAATGCTCCCATTCTTGGTTTTTGTTTAGGAAAATGTCTCATGTCCTCGTTCCATTTCCGTGACGGGTTCTTCCATTTAATTCTCCCTACAGGAGAGATGGATATCTGTGTATCATGGATATTAATCTTTAAACATTTAAAAAAACACACAACCATAATATAATACAATACAATTTAACCAAATTTATCATATTAAAACACAACCCAGAAACAAATTTATCACAATCCACATATACATAAAATCTCTAACATACACATTAAAAGAAAATAAAATAAAAATAGTTTCCAACAAAATAATATAACAATTCTTGGTACATAAAAATTAATAAAATTAATAATAAGCAAATATATAAGTATTACACATTTCAAACAATCATATATTTTTTTTAAATATATTATAGTGAATTTTT
>NC_029789.2:104403826-104407758 GCF_000816755.2 Arachis ipaensis | reverse complement strand
TGTCTTTTCATAATTAAAAATATTTTTTTTATAAAATATTTTTTATAATTAAAAAAATATTAGGTGATGTTTTGTCTTTTTACAATAATTTTTTTTTTTTTTACAAAACTTCAGTGACATTTTGTGCAACACTAAAATAATTAAATATTTTTGTATTTCATATTAAAATTATCCATATGAAAAAAAAATAGTCCCAATCATAAGTATACAAAACTACAAATTCAACAATATTATAAGTAGGGGCATTTTAGTAACTTCACCTTTTATGAATATTTAGTAAGTCCATACGAAATATTTAATTCTAATCCCATTTATTCACAGGGTAGGTTCCCGTTTTTGTGAGGATTTTGCAAAAGGTAGATACTATCATGAAGATTTTATTATTGTCTTCATATGAAGATGTTTCTTTTTTACCATTAGATGATGAAATGTATGGTTTGATTTTGATGTGTTACAAAAATATTATTTTTTTTAAAGTGTGGCTAAACAAACAAAGTACACTTTTAACATAAGAATCTTCATAAAAAGATATTTTTAGCATCTTCATTTGAGTAGCTGGCTTTGCAAAAAAATAATAATCTACTCTATAAATACTTTAACATTGTCTACTAAAATTCTTACCGACTAAAGAGTCAGAGTTTTTTATAGAGACTGCTATCACTGTTAAGGTAAGGACGAAAGAGCTCTCACAAAGGGGTTTAGACCTTGACATGCAGGTCTATTTCTCCTATTTTTTGTTTCAGTTAACACTTATAACAAACATGTTCAAGGATTTTTATTAGGAAAATGCAAATTCTACCGTTCAAAATTGAGAAACAACCAACTACATTCACTTAACAAACAAAAAACGCACCCTATTTTTTATTTTTTTGTGGGTGGGCAGTGTTCAACCACTTAAATATTGTTTAGACTTGGCAAGAGGAACACATTCACATGCATAGAAAAGTAAAAGAAAAATACTAAATATAAATTAATGAGGGAAGTAGATTGATTGTTAAATTGAAATTGAGAAAATAAAATAATTCATAGCTGGAACTTCTGTTTGTGTAATTGACTACTCATACCTTTGATTCCAATTATACGGAATATGGTCCTTTCCTTGAGGTACCCTTTCATTCATTGCCCATTATCCGAGCAATTATCACATATGTTTCTTCAGTTTTAGAATTCAGACCCAAGTTCATATTTAGGGGGTACGTCTTAACAGCAACGCTATATAGCCTTAGCGAAGAGCATTGTTATGTACCATAAATTCAACGACGGGAATCACGGTAGAAAATATAAAAGTAATAATAAAACAAATCCGTATCAACAATACTGATAAAAGAAACAAGACCAACACTTTCGCACCAAACATGCAATTGTTTATACTAAAGTCAAATGGAATATTTCATACAGAAGTCACATTAATAATGTAAACTATTAACAGTTTGAGTACAGTCTGTGAACATTATTCTAAGAAGTTGAAGCACTCTAAAATATAGTGAAATACATACAAACAACAACACTCATCTATAAACTATAAGTCAGTGCCTCAATTCGGATTATGTACAGTTAAGAAAAAAAAAAAAAAGAACAAGATGGTTATTTCCAGGAATATAGAATCCTCTCATGCGTTCCCATGCGATATTACTACGTATGATCTCTCAATATATTAATTTAAAAGTGAAATCCAAATAAATCATTTTTTTTTCCTTTTCTTCATCTGCAACTATGAAAATCAAATAAAATTTTAGATCAATGTATTTAGAAAAAGGATTGATATAAAAATATACCAAATTTTTATAGGGGCAGATAAGTGGACTAAAATATGAGTGAGAAATCATAGGTAACAAGCTCACTTGAAAATTTGATGTGAAGATCCATACCCTTATTTTTCTTCCTTCTCTAATCTCTACCAACCTTAAATCTCTTGGATACATGTATTTTATGTCATCTTGGTCCGGAAAGTTCCATTGCTTGGGCAAGCAATGAAGAGTCATCAGTGAGATCGGAGTATCGCTCGGAAGAAGAGAGTTCATTCCCTCTGCTTCGAGTCGACTCTGCTGTCTGTGATGCCTCCCATTTCTCAGCAAGACCATCTCCTTCAAGCATCCTAACTACCTCAGACATCTTTGGCCTATGGCTTGGAAGGTATTGAGTGCATAACAAAGCTACTTGAACAATCTCATCAAGCTCAATCCTGTCATAGTTATTCTTCAGTTCCTTGTCAACTAGCAAGTCTATTTTCTTCTCTAGATGGATCTTCTTCACCTGTATATCAATCATAGTCATACTCATACATACTTCATTTAGCTAAACAAATGCAATATTCATATACATAAATAGTGGTCTAAATGTAATTTTCGTCCATATAGTAACGTTAAATTTTGATTTTAGTCCCCATTATTATTCCTTTTAGTACAATTTGTGTTCTACGATTTGGATTATTATAATTGTCAAATTTCAAAACAAAAATAAATGGCATATAAATAAAGCAAGAAAAGATAAAGGAAGGAAATGTATTTGGCTGACCCAATCAAGCATAGCTCCTTTCTGATTTGCTGCTTTGCCAAATTCAAGGGCTCTTTGGCCAGAAATGAGCTCAAGAAGAAGGATTCCAAAGCCAAAGACATCAGTTTTCTCAGAGGACTGACCAGTTGAGAGATACTCAGGGGCTATGTGCCCTACAGTCCCTCTAACGGCCGTTGTCACGTGCGAGTCGCGGTGATCCAACAACTTTGCCAGTCCAAAATCTCCTACAACTGCCTCACAGTAATCATCCAGCAAGATGTTAGCAGCTTTCACATCCCTATGAATAATCTTTGGATCACACTGCTCATGCAGATATAGCAATCCTCTTGCAGCTCCTATTGCTATTCTCTTCCTTGTACCCCAATCCAGGCCTGGCTTCACTGTATCCACCGTCAGAAACGTTCAAAATTCATACTTGTGTTAGCACCGTATTTAACATTCTAATTAACTTATAATAAAGATATTGTAGTCATTTTTTATAAATAATAATATTAATTTAGATCAGTTCAAGATTTGATTCACTATTATTTCGATCAAATTAATTTGTCTGACCTAATTTTAACAAAAATAATACGATTTAATTAATTATGTGTTAACTTTTAATTAATAAAAAGTATAATAAGCCTATCTGCTCATACAAGGCTAGTCCTGTATGTAAAAGAAATCTTATAACGACCTTGGGGATAGATTATAGAGAGCCACTTAAATAAAGACGTCTAAAACCTCTTTTTTTAAAGATATTTTTTGGTAATTAAAATTTTATACATATAATTGATTAAATCGTATTATTTTTGTCAAAATTAGGTCAAACAAGTTAATTTGACCGAAAAAATGGTGGATCAAATCCTGAATTATTCTAAATTAATATTATTTTTTTATAGAAAATAATTATAATACCCTTATTATAAAAAATGACTAAAATACTCTAATTATATATATTAATTTTGAGAATTTTAAATTTTAGCCTTTATTTATTGCCATCATGGAGTTAGGATTTAGAGATTTTAAAATTAATATATATAATAGGAGTATTTTAATCATTTTCTATAATAAGGATATTGTAGTCATTTTCTATAAAAAAATAAAGTTAGACCGATTCAAGATTTGATTCACCATTTTTTTGATCAAATTAATTTGTATGGCCTAATTTTGACAAAAATAACACAGTTTAATCGATTATATATACTAAATTTCAATTACTAAAAAATATATTTAAAAAAAGACGTTTTAAACGTCTTTATCTGAGTGGCTCCCTAGATTATATCCATTCTAAAAGGTTTCTATGGGAGTAATATTTTTTATCTATATTACCTAATAATTTGAGTCAATATTTTATTTTTATACCATTAGAATTTAAAATAAATTTTATATAAAAATATTTTTATTGATTTAATGTTAGAAAAAAATAATAAATTTTG
>NC_029789.2:104401597-104403059 GCF_000816755.2 Arachis ipaensis | reverse complement strand
TATCAAATTAATTATTAATATAAAATATATATTAAAATATAAAATAAATATTAAAAATAATTAAATAATATATATTCATATTTAAATATATAATAACTAATTTGATAACTGCACATAGTATTTTTGATATTCCAAATATGTATTTTTCATGTTTTTTTTAAGAGAAGTTAAAAAAGTGGTACACATAAGCGAGTACCTTTAAGACGGTAGGCGACACTGCCGTTGGACATGTAGGGGTAAACCAAGAGCCTCTCCGTTGCTGTCATGCAAAATCCATAAAGGCGAAGGAGATTCCGATGGACAGCTAAGCTGATCATCTCAACTTCTGTCTGGAATTGGATCTCACCTCCAATGGCATTACCATCTTTGAGCCTCTTCACTGCTATGGCTGTACCATCTGGAAGGTACCCTTTGTACACATTTCCAAAACCACCTTTACCAACCAAGTTCTTGCTGCTGAAGTTGTTTGTTGCAACTTGAAGTTCTCTGAAATGGAATTTCTTCAGGTTACCTAGGCAAACCTCTTCATGGTGTTGTTCTGAAACTTTTACAAAAAGAGTTAAAAAGAGAAGAATACATTATGACCGGTGATTACTCATGTGAAAATCATGAATAAGAATCATTAGATAATTAGATAATTTAATATGTTTGGCTTAATTTACGTCTAATAGTTCTAGTTATCATCTTCAACAGTATTCACGAACATAGGTCTACCAAGTAACAAGTGATTAAAAGAGAAGTATTTAGAATATGCTTCTAAATAAAAATAAAAAATTTAAATTGCTTTTGTAGTAATAATTCATACATTTGTTCTAGAAGCATGCAAGAATTTCTTGCTAATGTTTATGCTTTACTAACCATTAACATCAAAGAATATTTGCTTGTTATATCTTTGTCTCCACCGAAGGAGGAGTCCGAACCCAAGAATTAGTAAGCAGATGCAGCTTAGGCTTGAAGCAACCGCCAAGGCCATTTTGTGGCTCTTTGGTCCATTGGAGGATTGTGAATCTTGTAAAAGCAATTTAAGTGTTAGGGAATGAAGGTAATTACAGAAACAAATAAATGAAAACAAATGTAGGGAAGAAATTAAGATGACGGAAATAATTATTATAATCTTTTGAGACAACTAGGGAAAAAAATTTTTGATAATATTTGAAGTTTTGAACCCAAAAGCTGCCGTCTTTAACTGAAAAGTTAGTACTTTAAGTCAAAGTAAAATCATGATGCAACATATGAGGCAGAAGCTTAGAACAGAATCATGAAGTTACAAGAATAATAAATAAATAAGTACATAAATATTTCAACATTCAAGAACTATGATTACTACCTTGAGAACTATTAATGGCAGAAGGAATCAGTGTTGTTTTGAAACAGTGCTGCTCGAGTCCATTGCTATTACATATTTGAGGATTGCCTACAATACTGCCTCAAGAGAATAAAGAAAAAATAATAAATTTATTAA